>NC_069127.1:24826952-25140285 GCF_026914265.1 Mya arenaria | reverse complement strand
GACCTTTAATTTGCCCTATTTTGCATTTCTTAAAAATAAACAAAAAAACTCTTAACATTTTCTTCAAACTAAACTTTAAAAAAATATTCGGCGGCATTTTTACTTTCATCGCATTAAGATCTCCTTCCAGTGGGATAATTTTTGTGATCGGTATATCGTTGTCTCCGCCGCAAATAAAGATGATACTCTTGCCTTTTTGCGGGAAAAGCATCACAAACAATATTGATATAATTATCAAATACACAAAGACACAATTTATCAAGCTTCTATCAAACAAATATATTTTTTTTTAAATATTTTAATGCTACACTGGTCCAATGTAGAGTTTCCTTTTTTGACACTGATTTCACATTGTTTTTGTAACATCGATGTTATCCTACAGCAAGTGTCTGATGCTCTTCGTGTTCTTAACCCAGTTAATGCCTCTGTTCAGTATCATGTGGACGGTATTACTTCAAAGAAAGATTTTTGTGAACTATCAGGTTTTCGTTCATGTTTATTCATCATTTATTTTTATAACATATCAAAGCTCCTTGTCAGTGGATACCTTCACAATGTCTGTGCACTTTGAAATAGTAATAAACACGTGTTTAACTTCTTTTGCAGAACAATGCTCCAATGTCTTTGATTGTGGACTAAGCCCAAACTCCGAAACCAATCAATGTCAAGCAGTAGACAAAACAAAACAAATTAGAGCTGTTTACTGTTTACTGTTAAATCTGAACCCTAATATATTGTGACATCTATTGCGAACAGAAGAACAGTTAAATCTTATTTTCATACATTTTATATAATTGTTATGTATTATATTTTATCCGATTGGAATTCCATGTTATTATAATAAATAACACTTAATAATAATTACACCAATTATCTTTACGATACAATAAATCTCAAACATGATGCAGAAAATACTCATTAAGTCATGATGCTTTGAAATAAAACAAACGATATATTACAATGGCAGTCAAGACAATCAAAATGACATTTACAGTATACCTCATACGTTTGAAAATAACAATAACTTTTTAGAAACAACTTACAACGATTTACTTAAACGATAAAAGATAAAAACAGCCGTTTTACTTATTATTGTTTTCATGACAAAGGATTCAGATCTCTTCTCACGACAGTAGCCTCTACCAAATGTACGGAATACTAGTAAAAATTGCGAATTTCAACAGCCTTCCTGCATTAAGAAACTGCATGATACGTGTTTCGCAGGAGTGGCAAGTGGCAGTCCCGGTCGGCGGGTGCGGAAGCCGTTGTGATTAAACTATAATCAAAGTCTTTCTAATTAAAATCAGTGGCTCTGATGCACAGCGTGTGCATGGACTTCCCGCGCTTCGCTTTAAGTGGTACGACATATGAATAAGTTAAGCACTTGTGTGGGGCTGCAAGACTAGGCTAATCGATGCAGACGACGAACTGTGAGGGCATTCGTCGCAGGGATTATAGGCTCGACATTATGAAAATCGTTTATATTCTAAGTTATAGTATGTTGTTATTTTAATGAATCATTGACAATCAACCCGGAGCTCAAGCAATAATACCGATTTTTCTTTCCAAAATCACTGTTATATTGCTTGATACACCAATGTTAAACATGTGCGTATATTGGAACACTGTCAGATAAATTTCTGAGAACATTTCTTGCTAATGACATCATTAAAAGCCATACTTTCATGAAGATAATCGTTGATAACCATGAAATCTCAAACTTTGTAGCTACATTGTAATAAGATTTCTGAGAACATTTCTTGCTAATGACATCCTTTTAAGCCATATATTTATGCAGATAGTTGTTGATAACCATGCAAATTAGACATTTGTAGATAATTGGAACCCAAAACTCCAAACGGACGTAGAATCACTGCATAATTGTCTTTCTTTATGGAATCGTTACCTTAAAAACGAAATACTGATTGTGTATATTAAGTTTTTCGAAAGCCAAATCAACATCTTCTTGTAAATAATTTCGTAGGACAGGATGTGAGTTGTGTTTTATAGAAACGCGTAAGAATTAACCACAACCTCGTAATGTCATTATCAGACAGGCGCTAAACGTATTACTTATTGTAAATGTTACACGTTTATTTCAATGATATCACATTCTCATTATTAAGTTTGTCCAGTTGAACTCAGAACATAAACTGAATTTCTTGGTCGTGAGTTTTACACATTAGTGCGAGTTTAGGGCAATCGGTCAAGTTTTCAAGGATACAAAATTAATATATTCTTACAAATTGCAGACGCGTTTCTCATGAAGCAACGTCGTTAATATTACGTAGCAAACTTTCTTTCTGTGTTTATTGCAAATTACAGGCTAAAATGTCCCCTTTATCACAGCCTTTGGGAAATACAGTTTTAGTGTAATTGTGCAAAATTGACAGGTAGTGTCAATATATCTAGTCGCAGGTCCCACAAGGATGTGTTGTTGTTGATATTTCTGCTCACCAGCAATGTAAAAGGTGTAAAAATATGCCATTGACTTCTTCTGTCGGCTGGAACAAATCATGCATTATGCATATTTCCACATTCTGAGTCGCCGTGCTTTACAACGCATAAATGCTTTTCAAGCAGTTTTCTCGGTTGAAGCTTACTTGCTTACTAGTCCAAATAATTGTACGTCGACGGATTTGTTTTACGATTTTTGATATGGCAAATCCTTCACGTACAAATTGTTTTGTTCCAAAGGTGGGTAGTTATTCCGATCGGGATTCCGAGTTAAAGCATATTGCGTCAATTAAAATCATAAAAAAGCAAGAAATATTACTAGATAATGTTATTTTATATAAGTTCCGTACACAAAAAATAAATATCTAACGAATAATTATGAGTTTGATGGGGTTTTCTTCATTTCATTCTGTCAAAACATAACGATACATACATGAAGGGCACATGCTAGGCTGCAGTTTATAGTTTTACAACAATCGGAACACTTCGGCCTTGGCCGTGTTGTTACGATTGTATTTACGAGGTCTATCTCAAAGCTTGTCGGAGGTGGCCGAGTTATCATGATTGGTTCGAGATGTTCCGCTTGGCATAATTGTTGTCTGTGTCAGTCAAGTTTCGATTTATTGGAAAGGTAAATCATGTGTTTAAATGCATTTAATGTTTCTTTTGTGCAAATTTGCTTTGCACTTACATTGTAAAATATTACTATAAACCTTAATTATCCATTTCAGACATAAAATACTTTACTAAACACAATTTCAATATTTTCACCCCCCCCCCCGGTCTTTCACAAACACGTTTAGACGTTATAGATTGGAAGAATCCCGTATTATACGTCTATTATTTTATACTAACTTGCCTTCCCTAATATTATTAATACATATACCTTATCGTTTTTCATAGATCATTCAACTTCGCCCCCGCCTCCCCCTTATGCATTAATATATATATTTTATATTTGCTTTCTAAAATATACCAAAGTTTTCTCCTACGTTTCTGCTATATCCCTGTTTAACCAAATAAATAAATATAAATAAGAATGAATAAAATACCTCATGAATGAAAAGCAGTAGTGGTTTAAATTATAATTTGCATCATGTAAACCCATTAACATAGAACCATTGAGGTCACACGAATGATCGCATGAATGAGAGTCAATGTTTTTCACTGTGACAAACGAAGCATTTCAGAGGTTTTGCAGTAATGTATATATCCCAAGTAAAATCAGCATACAATATTCACGATTGCTCAAAATTAAGAGAATGGGGGCGGCAAATTAAGCTCGAAATTTAAAGTTATTAGTATGAAATACTAATACTGACAATTGCTTAACTTTTTCACTTTATAACCCTTACGTTTAAAAGAAAATTCTAAATAAAGATAGCAGTGTTTTGCTATGGTATGTTTTTTATTTTCACATTTTTTTTCTAATTAATCTTAGCTGCTGATCTTTATTTGCTTGAAATTGAATCTTTTAAACCCAAACAAACTGTAAACAAACTGTAAACTGTATCCAAATGCTCAAACTCAATAAGCGTGCTAATAAAGGGGTGTTGGGCGATTTTCATTGTCTGTTTTTAATCATAACTTAAGTCATTTTCTTGTTATGTATTCAACTAATAATCTGAAATTATCGCTTCATAAATTTGAAAATGCTTTATTTCATTGATTTGGTTCAAAATACATTTTATATGTTTAAATAATTTAAGTTTTTGGTATCTTTTTCGACAAATTAACCTTTTACTCCAGACATCAACAAAATAATTAACTAATATAAACTAGAACTTATTAACAGCATCATCACTAGTTATACATTTTCTCAGTTATCGAATCATGATCGTACATCATACCGTTAGTTCAGAAATGAAATAAATTGAACGGGGGTTTGAGTTTGAAAAAAAAACAATAACAATACATATCTTCTTTAAGTTACAGTTTTTTCGTTTTTATTTGTTTTTTGCGGTGCTATTATACACAACTTATTTTCGATGATTTTATATTTGTGTCAGTATAAAATGAACAGTTTTATGAGTTTAATATGTCTACTTTAAGGACTACTATTAATATCAATTGTGTTTCCAATCCCAATTTAATGGCCTTGCCTTTTAAACAGAAGAAAAATAGACTAAAACATATTTTGAGATAAAAGAAAGAATTCTATGATTAAACACAAAATGTATTTTGTAAACAAACAAAGCTTACCTCTTTAAAATGGAAATGGTTATCCATTTTTTTCACATATTTTCTTGAAGTCAATCTCATTCTTCAGAGGTTTGATAAAGATAAAATGAAGTGGTTATCAAAATCGATTCGATAACCAATTACGTTTTTTATCCGATTTTGCAACATGCAAGAAGAAGGATGGTTTTAATTTCAACGCTTTTCTTCATTTGGTAGCACTGTTTCATCGAAACTTAAGAAACTCTTCAGTATGTAAAATTGTATTTTTCATATGGGTTACGATGGATCCTGAACGATAATTTAACGGGGTGCGGGAAATGGCTTAACTATTCGCATATGATGTATTTACAGGGACATTATAAAGACATTCGTTTGAAACGACTGTAACTGAGGAAATATATTTCTTTTGCCATGGTAATTGATCATAACGATAGAGAACGATTATTATTATATGAAGTGTGAAAGCTTCCTTATCCATCATTTTCATATTTCAATATGGTATTATCCTTTGTTGCAAGCGTAGTTGCATGCAGAGTGCAGGAGAATTCCCAATAATGTACTATTGCACACTAAATATATCACCCTTATAAATCTTTTTAAATTTACACCAAATAGGAGTTATTATACCAATGATATCAGTTCATTTAATAACTTTCGTAAGTTGATATTTGAAATATTGTAATAGTAAAAACAACAGAGACGTACACAGTAGCACTAGGTTAACGTAGCAATGCCAATAACAGTACATATTTGAACACCAATCGTAAAAATCAACATAATGTACAGTGATGTAGATTTTGATTGAATTTTACCACACTTAATTTCAAACGTAAACACATAACTAATAGGATTGAATTATCTTGTATAAATCTAGAAAGACCATATAAATTTGCATGTTGTGAGAATTAAAAATAAGCTTTATCCATCTATATACATTTATAACGATATTTTAATCCATATTTAAGTATAAAATTAACCAACAATTTGAAATGTCTACATGTGAGATAGAATATTTATGAAACAAATATTTTCGCCTAAAAACATTAAAATGATAGAGCAAAATAAATTATAATACATTCGAAGAAGAAACGTACGCACAAAATCAGAATAATTTACAATCGATAGTTATCCTTCCCATTTCGGAAGGTTATCAAAGCTGTACATGCTGTAGCATTGATCATTCGGAAGAACATAATATATATTTAGTAAGATGGTTTGATGGTGAGTCAACATGACAGAAATGGTAAGTGAAACTTTGTCAACATTTCCGAGTACTGGCTAAAACCGGTCTTATTCCGAAGAATCACCTCATCAATATAATAAGAAATGATCTCGAATGACAGCACACTAGATAACTACAGAGTAGGAGAGACATTGTACGATCACAACATTGCACTTGTTGACAGCTGTAGAGCATGGTAGATACAGTCTAGAAGCATTAAAGCACACAAAATATTGTTATACTGTCTATGATGCTATAGCTGTAACAATATCAACACTGGTTAAGACATATTGTGTATCTGAAAGAACATATTACAAAGTCTGCCAGTCATAAATACTAATATAGCATTGGCCTCGAAGAAGATAAACAACATCAGGTGCATAAATGACGTCGCAATTCAAATAACGTATGCATTCAATATATATCTAGCGTTATAACATTTGACCTGTCCTAATAACCGAGTATAATTTTAAAGATTCACTCTTACTCCCAAATAATATTTACCACAGATAAAACAATTGTATTAATTTTCCAAAAGGGATGATAAAATGTCTAGAACAGTGATTGTTATGAAGGATACCGAATTTAATTTGAAAGAAAGGTGAAGAAAGCACGGTATTTTTACCTTATGACACGAAAGTAGATCACAGTAAATCTTTTAGCATTCACCAATCATTTAATATTTTTGCGATTAAAAGCTATTTAAAACACGGTTACTTTCTTGATATCAGTAATTGATATTTTCCATAAATGTATTATTTAGTAAGTAGTTAAAGGTTTTTCAGTCAAAATGATTGTTATACATGTGTATTTTGAGTAAGAGTCACCTTATTTTTGCGAGTACACATTCATGGACGTTCAATAAGAATATTTCAACTAGCTCAGATAAATGAAACTTGTCACGGTTCGTTTTTATTTGTTTTAGAAAAAATAAATCATCGACTGACCAAGCATGTTATATTCTCCATATAAACAGCTTTCTAAACATTAGCAGTTGTATAGTTTAAACTAGTGCATTTAACCACTCATATTAAACATATCGTACACAGGACAGCCCAGATAAAAAAGACTTAATAACCAACGAAATACGTCAGTGACATTGGTAAGTTGCAAAAAATATCTTCAATGATTTGTTTACCTTAAGGCAAACGACTGTAACTGAATACCTTTCTAGACAACCACATCAATATTGCGTCTTATTTAATCCCGAGGGACAGCATGTGGGTGGTGACAGAAAAGAGTTGAACTAAGCGATGAATGTCTTTCTCAGATATAACAGATTTACACACGAACAAACCATTTGAGGCATACACGTCACGTGAGGGGAAATTGATTCGATACATTTTTCAGATTTCAAAGACGAGTGTTTCGTCTAAAGCAATATCATTGAAAACAGTGCGTACTTTATTTCGTCGAGTCTCTAGTGTGAATTACAGGTTGACACGAACCGAATATCCCACCAGTCCCTTGGTAATATTGTTTCAGTAATGCTGATGTTAAATTGACAAGCACTATCTAAAGCTATTTGTATCTAGTAAAAAGTAACGGAAACATGTCAACAGAACACTTCTCCCGTAGGAAGAATCTATTATAGACATCTGCATTTTTCACGTTGCACGTTGGTTTCGACGTGTCATGTCATTACAATTTCATAGCAGTAAATGCTCGGTAGAAGTTTTCTTGTTCGTTTTAAAATGAACACCATATGACACATTGGTTTTAATTAAAACCTTCACTTTATTGCCTGAGAAACTCTTTAATTATATTCGCTTTGTGGACTTTCTTGAGAGCTATTTGTAAGGTTTCCACAAAAGAATTCTTATTTAGGTTAGCTGTGATAACCTTCTCTGTTAACCTATATATTCTTGCCTTTTTTCTGGTTTTATGTTTTATTTATATGAATATTTATAGGTAAATTAACAAAAACAAGTTAAGAAGTCGAAATTTGAAGCGGTGTTCCCGTTAATGATATTTTTAAGAATGTATCATCTTAAACTTTTCCCAAGACCACAATATGTTAAACGTTTTCGTGTGTGGGTTCGGAAAATGCAAAATTATCCGACTGCAAATGATAAACACTGATGATTGCTCATCATATCTCCATTTTTGTAACCTTGACTTTAACTATGTATACAACCTTTTTGCACTATTGCCGATACAAATCGCGTCCAAATTAATTTACGCAACTAGATTGCAAAAAACATACGCATTATAGCACAGTGGTACTCACATAGTTTAACTTTAATTATGACATTCAAATCGTGTCCTCATCCAAAAAGTCCAAATATATGTAGAATACCCATTAATTTAGATAGTTTAAAGTCGCGAAACAAAGGATAACCATAAGTTACTGAAAACTTTGTATCAGATAAAGCATTTAAGACGTTCTGCTGCAATTATTTTTTTCAAAGAGAGTGTCATATTCCCAAGAGCACGATATGTCAAATTTAAACGTGCTTGGGCTCCCGAAATGCAAACAAATCAGCCCAAGGTCAAAGTTGTAACCTAGGATAAGAATGTTTGTGTTGCTGATCTCAAGCATTGAATGTTCAGAAGTAAACCATGAACAAACCCAAAACTTACTATGACCGCAGCTAACGTCTCAGTAGACATTAACTTTCTCGGGTTAACATTATATACTATCACACTCCATTGTGTTTATTATTTATAAAGTAGAAACATTAAGTGTGTAATACTCTGCTCATGTTCATCGGCAATGCATTAATGTCATTCATAATCAAAATATTTCTCTTAAGTATAGTCCCATTAAACTAGCTTTAAATTGCGTTTCCTGACAGTAGTAGATGATTTTCGATAAGGTAGCAAAATTTCTTCAAAATGTATTTAGTAAAATTTCCACATTATATTAAGTTGAATTATAATAACGATGAATTCTGGAAAATGACGAACAGATACAAGAAAAACTCCCGCTTCCGGTTTATACCCCAACAAAGACTTAACAAGGACTTTTCGTGAAGTGAAAAATATTTCTTTGTCAACAACAATTGATCACAATGATATAGTAAAATATTAATCAATGATTTGGATTTCGAGAAGAAAGATTTAAATTATGTTATATTCATGTTAAAGCATGGCCATATCATAACTGGCAAGCGAAGTTTGCAGAAAGTATTCCAACGTAGTAATTGCCAGACAATATCAGTATATCAACACCATATGAACGATTATATACAATAGTATCTAATTGTCTATATATGCAATTTCATCGAACCGTCTGTACATAAATATCCTCAAACAATTTATATACTATCACTTGGAAACATTTGTCCTAAAAATGGAAGGTGCTAATACCATACATGATATATGAACAAAAAGGAGTCACTTCATCATTCTATGAATCCATTTTGACTGCATTTATAGATTGTACCCTTTCATACCATTGTAAATTTCTCTTGTACTAAATGTTTTAGCCGTGGACGGTGCTTTGACATTGGCACCATTTTTATACAAATACTCAAATATGGACGAATAATAAATCCCTAACCCTGCTATGATATCAATTCAAATAAAATACCCCGACCCCTTGGGAAAATAGCACCATGGAATGTTGCGCAAACTTGACACGTATTATCTCAGGATTGCCATTAGATATTGTAAGAAGATCCACATTAGTTTTTCATTGTTAATATTTCAAAGAATTTCTGCACCAGCAAAGAAAAAGAGTAATTTATGCAGAAAACATCTCCCGTAAACTGACAAAAATCATTCGTATTGAATAGTTTTTTAATTTGTTTCAACATGTCTTTAATGTTTCATAACTTTTAAGCAAAGTTGCCTTGTTCAAAATATTATCATTATCATCATATCGCATCGTTTACCATGGACCAATCTCTGCTTTTTTAATTATTTGACGCCGCATCTGGTACAAAAGGTATGTTAATTCTTCACAGGTTTTGGTGGTATTCAATAAGGAATTGTTGGTCTGCATTTTAATGTCGAATAACAATCATATACGGTTGTGTGTAGTCATTAATAAATAAAACAAATAAAAAACGGTGGTTAAATAAACATGTGTCTGGTACGGTGTACAAAGTAGTAACGTTTTCCTGTTGAGTTTAATGGTAAAAACAATCACGTTTAATCCATGTTTGCGTGCGAAATCAACATTAAGCTGCTATGAATAAGTTGATATAAGGTGGAAATTGAACTAAAGATATGCTTTTCCTACATTGTAACCGGAACAAACTAATCATGTGTTCAAGGTTAATACATGTTGTTTGTGATTGATTGTAGCACATTAAATAAGAAGAGTATAAACAAGAGAAAAACATAAACAAGTTACGCAAATACTCTAAGCCAACGTTACGAATTTCAATGGTTCAATGTTTCAAAATTATACATTAACATTGCAACCAAGGGCTTGCCTTAAAGTGTAGAACAGCCTGCTTCGGCCTACATTGTAACCAGAACAAACTGTAATTATGTGTTCAAGGTTAATACATGTTGTTTGTGATTGATTGTAGCACATTAAATAAGATGAGTATAAACAAGAGAAAAACATAAACAAGTTACGCAAATACTCTAAACCAACGTTACGAATTTCAATGGTTCAATGTTCCAAAATTATACATTAACATTGCAACCAAGGGCTTGCCTTAAAGTGTAGAACAGCCTGCTTCGGGAAACCGAATATGTGACACTGTATATCAAGCCATTTCTTTACGTATATACCATGCATACCCTGCCTTTATAAGCCATGCTGACAGTAGTATATGCCTGTTTTATTGAATGTAGAAGCGCTTAATCAGATTTTGTAAAAAATGTTGTATTTTAAGATTGAGTTGTACTGTTGCAGTCATGTTTAGTAAAAGAAAGTTTCCCAATAAAGGCAATCTTCTTTGAACTAATGTCCCTGTAGACTAGACTTAAGAAGCAGGAATTCCTAATGTAGCAGATTTGTTTTGCTACATTCTATTTTGTAACAATGTTGGTTGAAATTGTATGACGTAGGATATATACATTATCATGTATTCAACGATGGGCTTGTACTATTTCACAACGTACATTTGCCTTTCAAAATAAACTTTATAATATCTCATCGTTAGGCTCGAGCATGGTTTTGTTTTAAAAGGCATAAACTAATACTAAATAATTAAAAAATATAAAATATTACAACACAATCACGTCTTAAAATACTTGTACAATTTGTTACTGTTTAAACAACGGATGCTACTACAACAATGCTTTCATTGTAACAATATTTGGAGTCCTTTCTTACATTTCGAATTTAGCCATAATACATGTGAATTATTTAGTTGCCAACCGATGTATTTTGTTTCCTTTAATATGGTTAAACAACAGGCTCCTGATATACTAGAATGTATTATTCAAGTGAACATAATAACCGTTTGTATTGTTTGTAAATGTTCTATGTTTAATCTACTTAATATTTTGATATAGCTAAAATACATTGCAGACACTTACTAAGCAATGTTTATACAGTCATGATTGTGTGAGATGGAACAAATTCTATGCGAGACAGACATTTGAGACACGAGATATACAATTCATAAAATCATTATTCGTAACAAAGGAATTCAAACAAAATACGGTATTCGCAATTAAAGGTAAACATTCTCTTTATACTACATTATAGAAACTTCCGACTCTTCGTATGCTGCCCCAGATCACCAGCAATGCAAATATGTCACTAAGGCCAAAGCCAGTTATTATGTATCGGATAGAAACTCACCACAAAGTGCAGCAGCAAGAGAACACCAGTCCAGATTCAAGGTTCAATACAGCAAGGACACTTAAAGAACGGCTTTCATTCCTTCTGGTATTCGTATATGGAATCAGCTTCCAGAGAGCATAGTCAAAGACTCATCCCTCTATGTCTTCAAGACTGGGATAGCGGTTGCTCTCTCCATATAGACTGTTGATATAAATGTTTTAACCTGACATGTTAAAAAACTGTAAATATGGACTACCTATTACATGGTGATGCACTTTATTTGAAGGAGAACAATATAATGAAGTTATGTCTTTGCAGAAATGCCCATATTGACCAGCTTTAAGTATGTTCTTTATGAAAATAGACGATGCTGTATTCATAAAATATTTGTTATAGAAAACACAGGCGTTACATCTTTTCCATGCGCAATTGGACTGGTCAAAGTGTGTGGAGTCCGAAGGGTCGTTCGATTACCATAGTGGGTGAGAAAGGATTATTATATTTTTTAAATTATTGAATATTTTTTTAACATTTCTTGAATGAAATAATGAACTTTTTGTGTAAATATAACTAATGAATGCGGGATTGATGTCATTATTGGGGATATGAACGCAATTGGGCTGGTCAAAGTACGCGTGAAGTCCACATATTATACAAAAGCAGCTGATAAAACCTTCAAACAATTTGAAAATTGGTGGTTCTAATAGTAGCAGTATTTGACGTTTCATGAGTGATTGGAAATGTTAGGAATGAAGCAACTTATCGTTTATTTTTGTATTTACAAACAATGCAGCAATGTCTAAATCTATAAAATAGTGTATAATGGAAAATCATATTCAACTGATAAGGACGCAAGGAGATTGACAAAATTGGGTTATTTCAACGACAGAGTCTAGAGATGTTTCTTAAAGACTCCTATATCTGACATAAAAGCTCAAGGTTTATATTTAATGATGAAAAGTTGAACAAATGCAATACAAAAGCGGCACTTGAGGCGACAGAATTATTTCTCATGTTTTCATTATTTTGGAAATGAAGCACATTGAAGAGAACGACATTGATATGTTAATCAATTTAACCAAAGATTAGGATTTGTTACGCGTAGTGATTTTGCTCTTTATAATATTATTCTAATACGAACTTTTTTTTACATAAAGACAATGACAAATGCAAATATATCACTCTTAATTTGTAAAATTATGACTTTTAAACTATAGGTTAAGGTCAATATATTTTCATAAACTATAATACTCATATATTACATTTGTTTTTAAAGAAAATACAAAACAAAATGTCACATAGATCTGTTGTTTTTGTACAGGATATTGCACATGTATCCATTTCGTTAAAAAATTCTATAACGATAAATTTGGGCGTTCTCTGCAGTATGTTTGTAAACATACTTTGTTGAAAATGAATGTATGTCTCTTATATGGCGTTATGGTATAATGAGTATCAATAACCAGGTACTTACGTATAGACGATTATATGGAATTAATAGAAAGGCAATAACAAAATCGTTATAAATTTAAGTATTTCTTACATCTACACTACAACACAAAGTTGCAAGAGCAATTACCAGTAATAAAAATAACCCCCACATACCTTCTTAATAGTTAAATTTTGCAGATATCATCGTTTTTCAATGAATGCTTATTTCTGTATCTCATAAAAAACCCTGCTCTCTTTGGTTACAAATATGTAATTCGTTTACTTACGCAGATAACCAATTCAAGTTAAAGTACAATTGTTCCCTGTAAATCAATCGCAGGAAGCGTTAGATTCAACTTATAATAATTAACTTTTGTTCGAGTGTCTTTGTCGAGTCTCTTATGATTATCGTTCAACATATCAAAACTATCACAATTTAAATCATACGCCTACGCAAAATGTAAACTACGTACAGTTTGCATGAAATATTGCTACAAAGCCGATAAGGCATATCTTACGAAAAGCATATGTTACTTTCCAGTATAAATAGACATATTTATGTCGTACTTATCTATCAAAGATAGATAATGTATTGAATAATGTGACATAATCACTTAATTGATTTAAAATGACACATTCGCTTTGTCACTGTCATCCTACAAGATAACGTTTCTATAAGCATCTAATAATATAGGGAAGCATACCGATAGGAGTCAAAAATCACAACCTTTGCGAAACTGATTAACATTTCCATGATATTCTCTTCAGTGCTCTTTATTTTCCAATATAATCAACATGTGAAATCCCAACCTTTGCGAAACTGATTAACATTTCCATGTTATTCTCTTCAGTGCGTTTATTTTCCAATATAATAAACATGTGAATAAATTCTCTCGTTTAGGTGTCACAGTCGCATCGTGTTTGTATTTGGTCAACTTCTCATTATCACATATATAATCCGTGTGCTTTTCAATTATATTAATTTCAATTACAAACAATTATAAGACTTAGGCATTGGTGCATTTTGTCTTAATAAAAACATGCCTGAAGCTGCCTTATTAGAATTATTTCCAATCACTCATAATACATGAACTACCAGAACAATTAGAATCGGCCTTTTACTACGCTTGTTAACGTTTTAATCGATGCTCTTGTATCCATGTGAATTTTTTTTGTTCGCAATAGTATAAGTATAATCTTATCGTCTTTGCTTGCATTGAGATTTTTGTATTGAACAAAAGACTTGCTTAACTGTTTAACAAATTCCTCTCTCAAAAACATGAATGTTATAAATTGAATTCAATTATTAAAAATAGTGTTGCCGTTGACATAGAATTGAAAATAACTGTTTAGATTCATTGTGGGAAGAGATTCAATTAATCCATTGGAGATATTTTTATCTTTTCGGGATTATTTAGGCGTCTCTTTTTATTATCATACACACTGTAGATTATCTACCTCATACATTTTGTCCCAAACATTGCTACAAAAACCAAACATATCAATATAAATATCTGTTGTTTTTTTCTCATGAAAAACAGGAATAACATAGCTTCAGGGACGTATTATGCTTTACTTTGACGTACAAACTTAATTAGGAGTGGCGTGTTCCTTTTAACAAGGATTTCTTGCAATATAAGATAAGCCCTTTGTTTCGTTTAGCATCTGTCATATTGAAAAAAAGAAGTACCGTAACAACTCCTTTTGTTTCCTTGAAATGATGTTTGAGAAACTAGGTCAGCTTTTGTTTGTTGTAATGTTCATGTTTTTAGTTTCAGGATACAGACATGTGGTCTTTGCATTATACTATTTCAGTATTTATGATAGTAACATTGTTCTACATTTTACCGATAACTAAAGAAACATTTAAAGCTTGGGATATTGTGTTGTGTTTACAACAAGAAATAACAACAGTTTTACGGTTTATTACTAGTACTTGAGAACAGTCATTGAGAACTAAACTACTGTGATAGCATGCAGCATGTAGTAGTACAGAGGCGTGGCTTATCAGCAAGAGGTGTCGCTATTGGCTGAAGATAAATACACAACAGTTCTCCCCTTTCAAATATGAAGTCATAACATCATATATATCAATAAAATATTTCCATAATATTTTAAACTGTTTATGTTTTTCATCATAAAAATATTGTTTCAACAGTGCGATCATTGATAAACAATACACATTTTGTAAAGATATTAAATTAATTGATCGTTATTTGATAAAATTAATCACAAATAGCAGCTATTAATTAGCAACACTTCTCCAGCGTCATTTAATTAAGCACATTAATTTACAATGCCTCTTGACGGGTACTCTCTAATTATACGCTAATCTTTCCCGCGGGTTGTGGATAACGACGTTCTTCGACCTGGGGCGGTTCATTATTATTACTAACATCTGGGGCTAATTGCTCTGAATGTTGTGAATCGGGTAGTGTATTGAAATACCCCTGACCGCGAGTTAATGGCATTGATCCTGTTAACTCTGGTATCTCAGTTTGAGTCTGACTTTGTTCAATTTCGGTGGGCCGTAACTGATCAATGTGTCGTTTCCATGTGGCATTTCCAACAAGTACTTTATACATCAAGGGGCCATTCCTTGATACCACCGTCCCTGTTACCCATTTCTCTTTCACGCTCGGCCTATAATCGCGCGCAAGTACGCTTTGACCTAACTCAAGCTCCCTAAATGTTTGTTTTCCTGCTAATGACAATTTCATTTGTTTGTCTTGAACACATTGCTTTGTGTCCGGCTTGAGCAAATCGAGCCTAGTCCTAATTTTTCGGCTGAAAAATAGTTTTGACGGTGTTTCGTTGGTTGTGGAATGCACAGCTGTGCGGTATGATAATAGAAAATTACTGAGTTTCAAGCCGAAATCGTCAGTTTCGCCATCCATAGCTCGCATAGCAGATTTAAATGTAGCATTGAACCTTTCAACGAGACCATTTGTTGATGGTTTTGCCGGGGCTGTTTTGATATGCATTATGCCATTACTTCGCATGAATTTTGCAAAACTATCAGAAATGAATTGAGGTCCATTGTCTGTAACGCATTGTTTCGGAAGACCGTATCTTGAGAATATAATTCGCAATTCATTTATCGTGTGTTCGGCAGTAGTCGATTTCATTTCTATAACTTCTGGCCATTTGCTATGTGCATCGACAATTACCATAAACATTCGTCCTAAAAATGGGCCAGCAAAATCGACGTGTATTCGTTCCCAGTTTTTCGTAGTGCGATTGATCACTGTCCCCTGTGACAATCATGTCATCCAGTATACACTGTACTCCCGGAATTCCCTGAAGTATTGTGTCCATTGTGCGCTGCCATATCGCTGGAAGTGAGGCAATTCCATATACAGACCGGTTATAGCGGTATAGTCCCCGATGTGTATTGATTGTCAGTAACTCCTTGCTGTCGTCGTCGACCTCCAAGTGTAGGTACGCCTGGCGTAAATCCAGTTTCGTGAATTTCTGTCCCTGTGACAGATTAGCGAAAATGTCATCAACACGTGGAAGTGGATACTTGTCAACCTTCAGCGCCTGGTTGACCGTGACCTTGAAATCTCCGCAAATCCTGACATCTCCCGTTGATTTAAAAACAGGTACGATTGGTGTAGCCCATTCGCTTGTATTTACTTTCGTTATTATCCCTTGTCTTTCAAGGTTGTCAAGTTTTTTCTCGATTTTTGGTTTCATTGAAAACGGAACCGACCTTGCCTTCATGAACTTGGGTGTGGCATCGTCTTTCAGCGTTAATTTTGCCTTGAAGCCTTTAGCGTGACCAATACCGTCGCTGAATACAGAATCATATTTATTCATCATATTCGCAAAACGATCTTTTTGCGATTCAATGTTATTGACGCGCATGACGCTAATCCAGTCAACATTTATCTCACTCAACCAGTCTCTCCCAAATAAGGATGGTTTGTTGCCTTTAACTACACAAAGTCTTAAATCCTTTGTTTGGTTGTTGTAGTCAACACGCTCGTTAGCAGATCCAACTTGCTGTATTGTTTCCCCAGAATATGATTGTAGCTTACAGTAGGGTTTGTCCAGTTTGATATTTCCAAACAATTGTTTTATGTTTTGTTCTGAAATAATGGTAACTGCAGACCCAGTGTCTAGTTCCATTTCAACATGTTTTTCATTGATGACCGGATATAGAAGAATTCTCGATGTTCTTTCGCTGGTCACTTTGTTTATGACATACACACTGTCATTTTTCGTTTCGTCAATTACGTTCACATTTCTGGGGTTTGGACAGACAGTCTTAATGTGTCCCTTTTCACTGCAACTATGGCAAATTGCATTCTTTAGTCTACACTTGTCAGACTGGTGGTTTGATTTACCACAATGTATGCACCGTGTATTGGAATATTTCCCTTTTTGTTGTGGCTTCAATGTCGCGTCTTTACGGTATTGTCGTTTACTCGGTGGCTTCTTTCCTATTTTGTTTACATTTGAACTTCCTGATGCCGTATAATGTAATTCAGCTGCGTCTTTGCAAGCTGTTTCCATCGCAGTGGCGATTTCAATTGCTTTTTTCAAGCTTAAGTCAGCCGTTGACAATAGCTTACGTTGTGTCGCTTCATTCTTCAACCCACAAACAAACCTATCACGTAATGTGTTTTCGAGATTATCATTGAATTCACAATGTTCTGCTAATCTCCTTATAGCGGCTGTGAAATCACAAATAGGTTCGCCTGTCGCCTGATTACGTTTATGAAAACGGAATCGTTCCGCAATCACCAGAGGTTTGGGACATAACTGTGTCTTCAATAATTGACAAAGTTCCTGGTACGTCTTTTCTGCTGGCTTTTGGGGTGACGTTAAGTTTCTCAACAATGCATACGTCTTCTCTCCCAACAGAGTTAATAAAGCGGCAACCTTTTTCTCGTCCCCAATACTATTTACTACAAAGTACATCTCTAAACGCTCCTCATATGAAATCCATGATTCACTGTCACTGTTGAATGCGTTTCAAGTTCCAATTAAACCTGAGTTCGCCATCTTAATTATTATCCAGAATTTCACGCACAAATGGATAAAATTCCCGAAATAATAGTACGTTTTAGTTAAACATCCTCGTCGCCAATATGTTGTGTTTACAACAAGAAATAACAACAGTTTTACAGTTTATTACTAGTACTTGAGAACAGTCATTGAGAACTAAACTACTGTGATAGCATGCAGCATGTAGTAGTAAAGAGGCGTGGCTTATCAGCAAGAGGTGTCGCTATTGGCTGAAGTTAAATACACAACATATTGAACGATGACTTTGTAAAGATCCATAGCAGCACTTTTCTAGACACAAAATTTAAAATGAATGTTTGTTATTATTCGTTGAAACTAAAAGATTTAAATTTACTGGCAGTTAACAGATATATTTACTCAATGATAATCAAACTTGTCGGAGGACGCGAGTTAAACAATGGTACCAGTGTTGTTGCGACATGTTATTTCGTTATAAGGATAAATCCCGTCGAAGTTATATAATGAGCTATTTCATAAATTACGCTTATATAGGCAAACAAGGTAGGTTCTATCCTGTTTTAGACATGGCCTACCATTCTGAGAGGTAAACTACTAGGACACCATACACGAAATATGTTTACAAAAATAGTCGTTTGACAATGAATCAAAACCATATTGACCCACTGACTCGGCCGTTGACGGCTACTATTTCACTCACTAACTCACTTACTCAATCGCAGCTTTAAAACACGTAATAGTTTGTGCGCAAATAAAACAGCTATTTCATTCTTTTTACACTTTTTTCATACCAACATTTTAATGCAACATTGCAAGTTCATTTAGACATCTATATATTTCTTCATTTTCGTCCTTCTATCAATGAAAATAAACCCTTTTAGCTTAAACAGTTATAATTTCATCAAATGTGTGATTTGTGGTATTGGATCAGTTTCGGAATTTGAAAAAAGAGCTTTGCAGGTCCTCATTCATTACGAACATTTGCTCTCAAAATCGTTCTTTCTTTCTGCAATATATAAATCATTGCCTCTGAACGAAATAAGAGCAGTAAATCCACGTGTAGTTGTAAGGGCTTCATATGTTACATGTAATGAATCGGAATGAGTGGCCTTTTTTTGAGGCGCTTGTTAAGTTGTTGTTGATTTCCACGTTACATAAAGCTGCTAACGCAACTTCAGTATTGGCCAAATAATAACGCAAATACACCATGTTAACGTTATACATTGAACTTAATCATCATGTAGATTCGCATGGATGTTAAGTGTCTGCAATTGCAGACGAAAAAATCACGTTAGTCGAAACAGAAGTGTCAGGAGTTTTACTTACTGGGAAAAGCTTGGGAATGTTTCATGTAATATAACTTAACACAACACCTCTCTGAATAAGTGCACTTTTTCTTATCCGGTAAATGTCGATCTGAACATTTTACTGCAATTGTTGAATATTTCTTCATTCAGACTTCATGGAACACGCGTAAGTCTCATAGCCAAAAAGCAACGGTGCAAAGCAAAACAGATGTAGAACCATATCTCTGAAATTTAACAACCATGAAGTGTGTTATACATCGCATGTATAAACAATACATCATTCTGAAATTGTATAAGTGGTAACATTTGACTCTCTTGAAGTCCGTCAGTACTCAGTTCTAATTAATAACATTGTCTGTCAATATAAGGTTTAAACCACGCTCGGACGGCATCAATATGATTGCGCATTCTAAATCAAATGCTACAAAACGCAGAGAATATCTGGAAGAGTTCTTTGACAATAAACAACGACTGAATGTTTTAACAGGCGTATTGGTTTGCATTTTATATCTCGTCTCTTTTTATTATAAAATGCACGATAAAAACGTCTGAAATGTTGCTACAAAATCAGATATAACATAGAAATATCCGTGTAGGAAAAAGGCTCGACTAAAGGCATGTATTATGCTAGACTTCGCCGTTAAAACTTAATATGTATACGCGTTTTCTTTTTAACAACGATTGCTTGCAAAATAATATAAGCCTTTTTTATAAACATCCGTCATAATTGCAAAAGAAGTTTCGTAAATTTGTCCTCCTATTGTTTGCTTGGAATGAAGGTCTGCGAACAAAGGTCAGGGTTTGTTTGTTGTCATATTCATGGTTTTAGTGTCAAGTTGCATACAAATGATGATTTATTAGATTATTTTGGTTTTCACTTTTGAAGATAATAATAAATGATAATGAATAATGTCCCACGTTATACCCCAGCTTAACATATCCTCCTCGATCCGCCGATCATTCTGAAAATGAAAAAAATGGGGCGTTTAATGCAAAATCAAAACATTACTATTCGTAACTTTAAAACATTTTCTGGACACGGAGTAATCAAGCAATCGTCAGTATTCTACCAATTATATAATATTGCATTGCCTCTGAACGAAAGAAATCGGAGCAGTAAATCCACTTATAGCTGTAAGGGCTTTATAGATAACGTGTAATGAATTGGAATAAGCGAAATTGGGTCGTATAGAGCAAATACATTAAGGCACATAGGCACTTTTTGAACGCGCTTGTTAAGCCAGTGGTAGAAGCGTTAAATAAGGTTGCTGACGCAACTTTAGTATTGAACAAGTAATAATGTAAATACACAATTTTAAGTAAGTTTATGGTTAAAAATGAAAATAAAGAAATAAAATTTAGCGGTAACCGAAAGGAAAGCAGTGTTACCTACTGGGAAAAGTTTAAGGATGTTTTATGTAATATACATAACACAACAACTTTCTGAATAATTGCACTATATCCAATGTTATAAATGTCGATCTGCACATACGGCAATATTTTATTATTTCTTCTTGTTTCAGACATCGTTGGACAATCTTCAATCTAAATAACCAAAATCGTCGATGTTAACCATAAGGGAACCATAATTCGGACAAAAGTTTGGTTAACGGTGGTTTTCCCCGGAAAACATTATATTTATATGTGTATATAAGGTACAGATTCTTCATTTTTCCTGAGTAGTACTATTTTATTTGTATTATATAGTCCTCCCTAAGTACTCAGTTTTAATCTCATACACCTCTGTTTATATAATGTTCATACCACGCTCGGACGGCCTCATTATTATTACGCAGTCTCAAGCAAATGAAACAGAATGGACGACAATTCGGTTCGAGTCCTTTCACCAAACAACGACATAGTGTCATATCAGTCATATCGAGTTGCATAACATGTCTTAGATATTTTTTTCAACAGGATATCTAAAGTCTAGGGTGAATCCTAAAATAATGATTATAAAAAAAGATTTCTTTTTATTATCCAGTTGTAAAGACAATTCCATATTTTGGATCGTAACTTTGCAATTTTTGGCCGTGACAATAAACAAGATGGTGGTTAGACGACATAATGTCACACCAGGAATATCAGTTTGTATTACTGTCAAGATAACAATGATTGATAGCAAACACAAGCTCCGGTTGGCTGTATGGGCAACAAAGGGTACGAGTGTATGGAAATTGAATGGAAATTGAGGTCATTATAATTTTTATACGGATTTTTAACTCCAACTGTTTGAAATAAGTCTTTAAATAGCAATTGTAAATATAACAATGGTATGATAAGTATAACTACATAAAGAACACTCAGTATTGCTCTTTGTATGTCATTAAATGTCGAAAAAATATAATATTTTCTCAGTCACCTACAATATGTCAATACATGAAAGTATTACCCCATTTTATGATATCAAATTAATAATGGTTATTAATATGTAAAAAACATAATTACATCACTATATTTAATCACCTGATAACTATACACTATCACTATAATTTTTCACTTAAGTATCAATATGAAGTTTTCAGGAGTAACCTGTTTGATTGGACAACAACACATGTTTTTTTTAAATATAACTTTATATATTAAGTTATATGTCAACATATTTAGAGCAAATGCGTTTTCATATAAAATTCCTGAAACCTAATCGGAATAAGGGTATATAAAAGCTGTTTAACAACAAATATTCAAGCTCCTGAACCAGGGTTCAAGATCATTTCACTAAAGCACTCACTAAAATGCATTCACAGCTGAGATTCGTGCTTTTATTGATAATTATGTTGATTAGAAACTGGCTGTTGATTTGCATTTTTTAAATTACAATTATGACACAGTTTTATGTTTTAAGGTTGCAAAAATTTCCAACAAACTGATTCTAAAAAGACATTCGATTTTTTAGCTTCATTTATATTTAGTCATCAAAAGAGGATCTTACAAAAGTGGTGACTAAATTCGGAATTCTTTAACTCTAAAATTCATAAATAAAACATGCATTTATTTACGAGACGCATGACATTGCAATCTTATACTGAAACAGACATTTGTGTTCTTCTTATTTCATGCTTATAATTCAGCAAAAAGAATCTATTTAATAAGAAAACCTGGCTGAATTTGAGGAAAAAGACGTCAAACAAGAAATGACATTATTTATTTTTCTTTCCCGCACTGTGTACGATTACGATTGTTTCCTGCAGTCAACAGGGCAAAATGAGTAAAACGGTGAAGTTATATTTCGATAAATTTACTGATTTAAGTGGTAAGATAACCAGGATATAACTAATCGTTATTTATTCATTAACCAACAAAAAGCATGATATAGAATATATCCTTTATATCATAAATGCTTTTCTGATGACTAACATAGCTAAATACATAACAATTCATGTTATAAATATATGACTTCACCTCATATGTTATTACAATAATTATATACCCAAACTAAAAAATTGAATTATTTTATGATTGCGGGGTCATTTATGATGTAATACGGCCTAAAGTAGTATAGTGTGAGCCTATAGACCATGGGCCTACATACTTTAGAACCGCATATTGAAATCAGGTATTATCATGAATGTTAACGGGTTGGCTGGATAAATTATATTCCAAACATAAACGCTAGCGGATACAGGAGTAGTTGAGAATAACAACACCTTTCGGAATAAATGCACTCCATGCAATCCTTTTATTATCGTTCTGCACTTATTAATGCAATTGTGATTGTAATCCACTCCGTCTTCATTTAACATTAATTAAGTCTGCACTAAACTCATTTCATAACCATTTATTTTTATGCCGACGTCCTTTGACTAGACACCAAAACGAGTAAATTAACAGAATACAGTCTCAAACAAACACACCAGAATGACAATCATTTGATTGAGTGACAACCAATATGATGGCCGTTTTACGTGGCAACAATGGCAAACTAGGTATGATTGATAGAAAATACGAACGTCTTGTATAATTTAAATTATTCAGACTTCTATTCACAATTGGCTGTTATAAAAGAAAGATCGTGATTTTTACAACTACAAGTGTACTGAATAAAACATTTAAAATTTTGACTTTGTTTTTAAATAACTTAATACATTTATAGATTATCCCGTGTGGCAAGTAAAATACTTCTACATGTATCTCAATAATATTTGAACATGGCCATCAAGTTGAACTACAATTATTGACAAATGCAACACGTCAAAGTTCATAGATATGCATCTCGTATTGTTATATGGTGAAAATCTGCGACACAATACCCCAATAAAAGCCTTTGTTAATAAATAATGGAAATTATGGTGATGGCATTTGCGTTGATGCATGATCAATATTCCGGTTAATGAGATTTACTGTAATTAAGCACTGTCCAATGTGGCTAATTGCCGTACTTCAGTAGGTAGATGTTTTGTTTGATGGGGTTCTGTAGGTACGTTATTGGCTACTTGGTTTTCTGATGGTATATGTTTTGACTGCTGTGTATTTGCAGGTACATGTTTTGGCTGCTTGGATTCTGTAGGTTCATGTTTCAGCTGCTTGATTTATGTACGTACATATTTAAGCTGCTTGGGGTCTGAGAGGTTCTGACTTCCTTCATGTGAATGATTTCTTTCTGCTGGGCTTGTCACTGCACATGTTTTCTCGTTGAATTATTTTTAAAGTTCTTCTTTTATACAGAATTTAACCATTAAATGATTTACTTTGTGACAAACATTTTACAACTCGTATAATGGAAGCGTCGACCGAAGAATGGCAAGTAAGTAGACAGATGTTTTGAAGAAGCATGTGTTTGAACCTAATAATAATAATAAATGATGATAAAAAATGTGTTTATAGTATTATGTCTATCAAAACCATTAATATAGTTAAATTATGAAAGTATGCAATAAACATCCACATTTTCTGTAAATGTTTCGACACCCAGTCAAAAAAGAAAAAAATATTTTATTTGCTTTATTAATACTGACATTGATTTATAATTGATTCTACTTTAATGCAATCGCGGAAGCTTCCCACGTTCTGAGGCTAAAAGCAAACAAGTAACAATAGATTAGAGCGTAGGCGTTAGTTCCCATAGCAGTTGTTTGTATAATAACCAACACTTTATAGCTTCTCCCTTGTGTAGTATTGTGATAACAATTACAAAGAGTCCTGGCATCCCTAAGGAAATAAACAAAAATACATTGGTTTTCTCCATCCACATTATTCACAAAGAGCATGGACTTATTTCCTATTTGGTTTATTGCGTGATAAATATATCCATTAATAAGATCGATAGCCCGTGGACGACAATAATGTCAGGGTGTTATTGGCCTGGCTTTTATTTTAGCGACCAAATATATGAACACGTTCGGCCAGAAGGTGTCATTTTCTGGCCTTATGTTCGATTTTGTTTATAGAATATTAGCAGGGTTGTTTACATTGGCGATATTTACTTTCTAATAACATGTTTGTATCTACTAGGCTGAGGTCCTTGATGTGTGTTATGTGAGCATGCCATCCGGTGAATGCTATTATACAGTTCGTTAAAATATAAAAAAGCTGACCATCTGTTCTTCCTTCCTCCGTTACTCGGCTAAAGTTGTTATTTTCGCATATGTCCTTAAAAACATATTATTAACCTTCTTTAATGCAGTAGAATAAAACAAATCACCCAATATTATGCACTGTTTTTTAACATAAATGCTGAATGTTCAATTTGTTCAAAGTAATAATGTACATCTTCATGTACATCTTCGTGTATACATAATGTTAATATCATTATTAATATTATTATTATTATTATTATTATTATTATTATTATTATTATTATTATTATTATTATTATTATTATTATTATTCCAATCGTACTACTACAACGATAATTATCAAAATATATTGCTTGGAAAACAAACCTGTCGTATATGTGTTTTGTATAAACCAATTTTATGAACAAAAGGACAACAGAACTATAAGAGTAATAAAATAAAATGCAATGAAGTTGACAGTTGATTTTGACAGAGGACTTATGACAGCAATCAGATCTTAGCCACCCATTACATCCCCGATAACATCGAATAATCATGGAAATCAAAATCACTTCATATAAAATATATTCACATATTTTCTGCATTGTCCGATAATATACAAACATGCAGAAAATATACCTTGCTACAGATAGTAAAATGAAAACATAACGTAAAAATAAGACAAATGTACATTATGGAATTGCGAATTTGTAGAAGGGAAAAATCGAAAACGCATAGCATTTTTCGTATATTTCGTTGTTTTCTTTTATACGTCTGTTTCTTACCCGCTCTTACAATTGAGCAGAAACATGCTCCCTTTATAGATAGCCTTATTTAATGTTATCTAATGGCCATCTAATACAATTCTATTGTGTTCTGTTTTTGTTTAGATATGGACAGTAGGAAAAAGAGGAAAAACTTCACTGCGTGATATCGAAGGCAAAACATCTGTATTATTTTCTGATTTAAACTTGACAGATTCATGTAAATCACACGCTAATGCATTTTCAGCTGCTACGGTCGATACAGAACTTTCAAATAACAAAATTGTCTTAAAATAACGCCCTCGACTGACACGTCCAATATGAAGAAAACAAATAAGACTACATAATTGAAGATGATGTCGCTGACAATGGATACGAAAGGCAATCAACCTTATCACAAAAAAAAAATACCATTGCGATATATAGCATTCACCTACGCACATTGTAGATATCAAATTTAATACAGGTTGCATGAAACGTTGTTACACGCCGATTTAACAGAAAAACAAAAACATATGTTCTTCTTTTTTTTATATACATACTAATGTCGTAGTTATGTATTCTACATGGACAAGTTACCGAATACTTTGATATGATGACTTAATTTGATTTAGAGTGACATATTTTTGTCATTGTCTTTCTGCAAGATTAAGTTTCTATTAGCATCATATAAAATAAGGAAAAAGGCCGACGGGAATTAAAAAATGCATAACCTTTGCTCAACTGATTAATGTATCCGTAGTGTTTTCTTCAGTGTAATTTATTGCAAATAATGTAAACTCCTGGGAATATTCTTTTTCGCTTGAGTGTCATAGTGGCATTGTGTTTGCACCTTTCAAAACATTTACAATAGAACACGTCTTTGAATAATCAAATCTTGTTCCTCGCACTGCGACCTTATCATTTGGATATTATTCTCGATAATACACATTGATAAGTCTTTTAGGCATTATTTTCTTGATATATAAATGTGTTGAGTTGCCTTATTAGAAATATCTCAAATTATTGATAATACGTAAAGTACTAAAACTTTCATAAACAGAATTTCCCACGTGTTTCAATGTTTTTATCGATGCTTTTAATATGTGTATACTTTGTGTTGGCATTAGTATTAGTATATATCGTTATTGCTTTAAATAAAAAAGAAAATACATTAACTGTGTAACAAATCCAACTCTCAAACACATGAAAAGAAATCGTTGGATGATTAAAATAGTGTCAGTTCAAATACAATACATATATGCAAAGTTTTTTATTATAATGATCAATTATTTTATCCAAATTAAATTGCTTTTGACATAACAAATCAAAATGTCTCTATAGGTTGAAAGTTGGAAGTTATTCAATTACTCCATTGGAGATATTTGCCTTTACGGAAGAACTTTCGCGTCCCTTTTTATTACCATATACACTGTAGACTTTCTACTCCATACATAATGTCTAAAACATTACTACAAAATCAGATTTAATATAGAAATATAAGATAAACTTATGAGAGTCTAGACTTCAGGGACTTATTATGCTATACTTCGCCGTTATAACCTAAGAAGGAGTGGCGTTTTCTCTTTGATAACGTATGATATTATTAGTCCAAGCTCAAAAGATTTAAATTTAGTGGCGGTCTACAGATACATTTACTCAAGGAATATCAATATAGTTGGAGGAAGCAGGTATAAAATTGAAAATGTGATTGTGACATGTTTTTTCGTTATAAGGATAAACTAAATTGACGTTAAGCAAAAGAGTTAGCATCTAGTCTGTCATGCTTAATATGGTTTACCATTCTAAGACGCAAACTACTAGGACTTCATGCATGATACATGTTTACTTAATTTAGTCGTACTTGTGACAAATTTTCTTCATCAATAAACAAAAGCCTATATTATTTGTAAGGAATTATAAAAATCTGCAAAATAAATTGTCAATTTGCAATAGATGATGCAATTAACAATGAATTAATTGAAATTTTGAAAGTCTATTTAAAGACAATTCTATAATACAATGTTCTTGTACCTTGACAAGCACAGCTGTTTTGAGATATATAAAAAATAGTCGGTATTGTTATAGCTTAGCCGCACTCCTTCGTTACATCCATTGTAAATAGAATATGGAATTATAAAGGCGCCATCTATGTTAATGATTGGCCAATATTCTTGATTATATAGATTCAGCGTAACGAGACAAGGTCTGATAAGGCTATTGTTCGTACTCGAAGGTCGACACACTTGAGAATCAAAACCATATTGACCCACTGACTCCGTCGTTGACGGTCAGCCATTTACTCACTCACTCTCTCACTTACTCACACACTTGATCAATCACTCAATCACTCACTCACTCACTCACCTACTCACTCACAACATATTGTGCTGATCAATATACACGAATCAGTGTTCAAAGAATGTTCATTAATGAATAAACAGGCAACAAACTATGCATTTTCTACATATTCGATAAAAATATGCACCTTTTTCATTGTAATAATTTTATCACAAGAACTTTTGCAGATCCTAATACCATACGAACGTTTGTTCGCATAATCATTCTTTAACTTATATCAACTTTATATACGCTTTTTTGACGCGTTTGTTAAGCCAATGGTCGCAGCGTTACATTAAGCAGCTGGCGCAACTTCAGTATTGACTAAGTAATAAGGTAAACACACAATGTTAAGTAAGAAAATTAATGGTAAAAAATTGCAGACGAATAAATGACGTTAGCTAAAACAGAAGCGAAAGGAGTGTTACCTACTGGGAAACGTTTAAGTGTGTTTCACGTAATATAACACTTTACAACACCTCTGAATAAGTGCACTTTATCTATGTTTTAATGTAGATCTGCCCCTTTTACGGCAACCGTTGATTATTTTTTTATTTTTCTGACGTCAGGGAATATGCATTAGTCTCGTAACCAAAAACATCGATGTCAGCAAGACGGATTTGGAACCATATCTCAGAAACAACGGTAAAGTGTTGTATACGTTCGCTTTCCATTGACTAGACATATATTAAAGTTACAGTTGTCTGAGTTTGTTCTAGTGGTTACATTTTACTATCGTATAGTAAATCAGTACTCAGTTTTAATCATCGACAAGGTCTGGTTATATAAGAATTTTACCGCGCTCTAACGGGCCGAATGTTATTTCGCAGTCTCGAACAAATGCAACAGAATAGACAACAACTCTGGAAGAGTGTTTTGACAATAAACAAAAGGACGACTATTAAACTACAACAGAATTTCATATCAGCCATAACGGTTTGCACAATATATGTTAGATATCTTGTCTATAGTAGGGGTTCTCAATTTTAGGGGTTATCCTAAAGTAAAGATTGAGAACGTTTAATTTATGATAAAAGTACAGATGTAAGATTTTTCTTTACTCGGGAAATGAATTGGTTGGTTCGAGACAATAACAAAATGGCGGTTAATTTACGACAGAATGTCATATCAGAAATATTACATTACATTACTGTCATATTAACGGTGATTGAGAAGACACACAGGCTCTTGTTGTCTGTCTGGAACACACAGGGTACGAGTGTGTTGCCTTTGATGGACAATGAAGCGATTAACATTTATTCTTTTTTAAATCAAATAGATGGAATCAAGTCCTTAAACTGCAATTTCAAATATGACAATGGTATAATAAGTATTAGCATAGAAAGTACATGTAGTAAATGGACATTTTTATGTCATAGAATGTTCCAAAAATATCATATGTTCTCTTTCACCCGTCAAAGTTCTACAAAAATAGATTAATACTATAAGGTATTACCCAGTAAAATGATATAAAATCTTAGAGGGGTTTATGAATATGTAAACAATCATAATTACATCTCTATTTTGGATCGACTGGCACATACCCAATATATATATATATATGAAGTATTTAGAAGTTACCTGTTTGGTTCGGCAGAAACAGACATTTTATATCGTAGGTTACTATATATTGACATATTTAGAGCACATTCGTTTCATATAAATATCCAGATAACTAAGTCGAAATTAAGGTATATAAGAGCTTTTTTAGAATAAACATTCAAGTTCCTGCGCCAGGATTGAAGTACATTGTACAAGAGCAGTAGTTAGTCATTCAGAACTGAGACTTGTGCTATAATTTAGGTGTTAATTAGAAACTGTTTGTTGATTTATAATATCAAATTACAATGGTCATTTAGTTTTATGTTTCAAAGGGCTTGAAAGTTTCCATTAAACGAATACTAAAAAGAAATGTTTCCTTTAAAATAACTTATGAAATCTTCCACTCATTTTATAGGATGTGCAACATCGGTGCTAATCCTGCCCTACATGCCCATCAGACCCCATTAAAATGCTTAGGATGAGTCTCGACCTGATCTAATTTTAAAACATAAGGTAAAAAGCGTATTTGTTTTTACTTTGTTTTAAACGCGCATTTTTTATAGATATATTTATTTGTTTATTAATACTTGTTCACAGAAAGAAATACTATACAGCAGAAATGTATTTGAGTACAGCTTATTGTTGTTTAGCAATTACTCAAATACAATTTGTTTTTTAGAATTAATTTTCTTGGAAATAGTGAAACAAACATTTTATCAACACATTTTATGTCATTGATAGGTAAAACATATCTAATCATTTCACTTTTACTAGATGAACAATAACAAATTTATTTTGTTTTCGCCCACGGTGAACTTATCTCTTTTTATAGTCCGCAATTTAAGCATATCATTGTCTGTAATTGTAACAATGATTACCACCTTTTCCATGACAAGTATATGGTATAAAAAGTTATATCATACTTTGTCAACATATGGTCTTATTGTATGCTGCTGTAGTTGACATGTTTAGTGCATTTAACAAAAACCACACAGGCCCTATATTTTTTCATGATTTGAAGAACGTGTTATTTAACAATATAGTTATTGTATGAATAACATGACATTTTCGAAAAATATATATATAGAGAGAGAGAGATAGAGGATCTTTTGAAAGTGATCACTCAATTTGGAGTTTATTTAACTCTAGAATTCATAAAAAATGAGCGTTAACTTATGAGATGCAATATATTGTAATATTACATTGAAACAGGCATTTGTTTTCTTTTTATCATTCTTTTTGTAATTCAGCAAAACAATTTCGATAAACTATCTGTTTAAAAGGGTAACTAAGATGATAATACACAATTTAGTATTAAACCAACGAAAAACATATAGAATATAACCTTTATTTCTTCAATACTATTTTCATGAACTTCACTCGCTAAATACATAAGAATTCAATGTAATTAATTTATGACAACATGTCATAAGTTAAAGTACTTACCAAGTAAAATCATTCTAAATTTTAGAAAATAAATGTTGAAATAAAAAGTAATTAAGGCAAATCAGACTAAAAAAAATCATTTTTAGGTAAACTGGAAAGATGTGTTTAAATTAAACTAGGATAAATACATTAAATGATATTGTGTATGAAATATGATGAAACGTTAATTAATGAAAGAAGGCAAATAAACATGCACATTTTACTGTAAATGTTGGGACACTCAATAAAGAAAGAAGAACATACATCATACTTGTTTTATTAATGACGACCTTGATTTATAATCGATTCTACTTTAATGTAATCGCGGAAGCTTCACAAACAAGTAACAATAGCTTTGAGCGTAGGTGTTAGCTCCCAGAACAGTTGTTTTTGTAATAACCAACACTTTCCATATTCTCCCTTGTGTAGAATTGTGAGAAAATTACAAAGAGTGCGGACCTCCCTAAGGAAATAAACAGAAATACAAACCACACCATTGGTCACTGTAACATCGTTTTTTCTTCATCCCCTTTATTCACAAATATCATGGGCTTATTTCCTATTTAGTTTATTGCGTGATAAATATATCCATTAATAATATCGAAACCGTGGACGACAACTATGTCATTGGCCTGGCATTTATTTTTACGACCAAATAAAAGGACACATATGGCCAGAAGGTGCTGTTTTCCGTCCTAATGTTGCCAATGGATCGTTAGCAGGGTTGTTAATGCTTGTACTTTATAACCACATGATTGATATTCACTAGGCCGGTGTCTTTCATGTAAGTTATGTGAATATGTGATTCATAGTCATAAGCCTGTTAATGACAATACACAAATTGTTCAAAAATAAATAAAGGAAACCTAATAGAGTGCCCCTTTTATTTTAAAGTTAAAATTTACATCTTTATGAATACATAATGTTTACCATTATTTTAAATCGTACCAAACCAGCAAAATTTGTCAAAATAGATATCTTTTAACATACAAGTTGTATATGTTAATGAGTATTGTATTGAACTTTGTTATGAAAACAATTGTCAACAAAACTATCAGAAATGCAATAAAGTACTGGCAATTGATTTGAACAGGGGACTCATTACACCAATTAGACCTTAGCCATCGCTTCCATCCATGATTACATCGAATAATCATGGAATCAAAATCACTAGATGTATGATATATTAACTTATTTTCTGCATTGTCCGATAATATAACACCATGCAGAATAAAACTTGCTCCAAATAGAGAAACAAAAACAAAACGTAAATATAACGCTGCTACAATTGGGCGGAAATATTCACCATTTATGGATGGCTTTATTTATTTTGATGACCGTCTGATGCAATTCTATTCTATTCTATTGTGTTTTGATTTTGTTCAGGTATGGTCAATACGAAACAGAGAAAACAACTTCACTGTTAGATATTGAAGGGAAACTATCTGAATTATTTTCTGATACAGAATAAAATCGGACAAATTCATATAAATCACACGTTTATGGCTTTCCAGCTGCTACGGTCGATAAAGAACTTTTAAATAACAAAACATGAATGAAAAATAAGGCCATCGGCTGACACGTCCAATATGAAGAAAACAAAGGAGACTACATAAGTGGTGATAATGTCGCTGACAAAGGATACAAAAGGCAATCATTCTAGGATGGGCGTTTGCTGAAATGAGTTCATGTAACTCAGAAGATTCATGAAAAAGGGTCATAAATAATCTAATAAGCAAGCTAAAGTTCGTTAAATTTCAGTCTACATTGAATTTTGTAAGAGTCTAGTGTACAAGAACATCGTTAACGAATGACCTTAAGTTATATCATTTAATTTGAGAATTTCAATATGTTAATTGATAAAGGAGAACAAAAAGCTGACTTTATGACTATATTTACCGATGATGGCTACCTGAGCCGTGTACTATATGAGGTATATCAATAATGGATGGTACATTATAATCGCGTGGGAAATCTACATACCGAATGCTGCGACAATGAAAGAAAATCCCATTTTAACGAAGGACAAAGGAATATTACTCGCTTACGTTATCAATTTCAGGTAAAATATTAATGTTTTAACTGACTTAAAACGTTTTCCATGTTACTACAGTGTAAGCTAATGTCTTAATACACTGAGGTATGAAAAGTGGTATTCCATCTAGGAAGGCGAGGGAATGAATGGCTATTTAAATACACGCGACAATGGCAATATAGACTTTTGTTTTATGGCTCTTACATTTAAGGGGGCATAATAATTGTAACATTCGGTCACGCGAATCCCCCGAAATCACTACTAGAGAACAAAACTGTATTTTAGATGAATATAAACTTATAACGATTATCTCATAGTTGTAGTAAACATTTCGTTCTGCTTTTCATTGTTTTTGTTGGCATCGAGATGAAAATGACGGCGGGATACATTTCCGTAAAATAATATGCAAGGAAAACGGGTTTAAAAATCGCGTGTTACGAAAACCTTAAAGAAGCTGAAAAATTGTGACAGAATTTGTGAATTTCCATTACAAATACGTAAACACACACACACACACACACGCGCGCGCGCGCGCGCGCGCGCGCACACACACACACGCACACGCACACACACTCGCACGCACGCACGCACACACACACACACACACACACACACACACACACACACACATATATATATATATATATATATATATGATACAATACCGACACAAATCGAAGATCTGCAAATACCTTTTGTTGGTATAAATGACCGTAACACAATACACTAAAATACTATAATGAATAACCCGTTATACCGACGTCAGTGACCTTTCTTATTTATAAATAATTAACAAATTTAGGCAAATATATTGATGTGTGATAAAAAAAAACCGAGACCTGCATTATGTCGCTTGTCATAAAACATTATTGAATATATCGTACTGATTCTTGAACATCGATTAAAGCTCACTACATGGACTAAGCTGTTCTTACGGCAATACAGTTGTATGCATATGGTGCAAGCCGGTACTTCCGAAGCAGCCTTTTAAGAATGTTATTGCGCATTATTACCAAGGAGTATCATGCACCATCATTGTTTTCCAATAGTTCAGTCAGTATGATATTCCGCTAAGTACTTCAAAATAAAGAGATTAACTATTTGTTTTGGAAACACAATATCCAAGCGAAATATCTTTCATTATCCCTGTGTTGTTCAGTGATTAAGAACGATACATTATAAGCGTCTACGATATGCACAGATGTTTAAGGTCAGAGTTTAAAGACATTCCAAATGGAAATGAGGCCGTCGTAGATTGAATTGCTGTTCAATGACATTGTTCCAAAAATATTTCACGAACGTTCTTGATTGAAGTCGTAAATGCCAAATACAATGTTGATACTGATTAAGTAAGCAAATGGTAATCATAGTCACTTAATTAAATATAAGCATTCAAACATAATATATGGTGATCCTGTTGAAGTCGACAGGATGTGTACAAACATATACCGCAATGTTGCTATGTGTTTTAGAGTTCAGAAGCCAGCAGCGTATGGGTTTTTGTTAAGTGTCTTTTGTTTCGTTAGGACTTATTAGATAGCCTTTGAAAAGGATAGTTATTAAATATATGTATCAGTCCATTCAGTTTCTATTGTAATATCATGTTTAAACACCATTCAGATAGTTAACATATAAAACTAAGTGCAGTTGCCATAATCTAAACGGACTTATTCTTAATTACTTCAGAGATCAGATGAATGCCGCAACCTATCTAAAATATGTTAATATGTTTAGAAATGTAAGTTTCGGTTGTTGGCAAGACTGTAAGCAATACTTATGTGCAAAAATACAGATACAAGCTCAGTAGCCAAAAGATTAAACATTAACTCCGATTAATAGCACAGGGTAAACAGATTCATCATTGATGGTAGCATCCGAAACATAAAATTATCTATAAACGCCGTGTAATACAAACTCTATTTATGACTATAACCGCAATTTACATCGACTTTTAGACATCAACCATGGCATTTTTAGTCGTCTAATTATGCACTGTGAACTTGATAAACATGAAACTGCAAAACGCCAGTTACAAAGGTAAAATTATTTCACGAAGCGTGTTTTTTCACAAACAATTACATTTTATTTTCACTTGGTAAATACAAATACTCTTTAAGGCGTACATTAAAATTAGTCAGGATTGATGTTTATCTGAAATGAGTTTGTAATAGACCGTACACTGATTCGAATCACTGATGCATGTATAATGATATCAAAAGGTTACCATAGTATGGATGACGGACAATAAAAGTGATTCTTCAGACATGTTTTACAATCTCGTTGTCTGCAAACACTTTTACTGGTTCCATGATCGAGCGAAACAACCTAACCTTTAAATTTTACGTACCTCAACGTACATTCTCGCTTAATGAATTTCTGTCTTATAACGATCCACATAGGTTCAGTCCTCTTTTTACTTTCAAAATGTCTCCTATTCTGTTGCAAGATGAAACCTTATTTTTTTATATTCTTTAATTACTTAAGAAAAGGTTTGTTTCTATTTGCATTTCTACCTTCATTAAACCATTAATTTGTATTTGCTTTGCATATAAAAATTCCAAATCTATACATTAATGGTTTATAGCTTATATTAATGAAATGAGGAACCCTTTTATCCTAAACCTCGTTCGTATGAGTAACACACATCAGAACCAGAATTACGCGATCTTGATAGTTTGCTTGAATTTATAACGAGCGTTAAATAGTGTATCCTAAAACAGCCCGAGGCCCATCATATTAAGCATTCAGCTCTTCATTACTCCAGAGTTGCTTTGACCAAGACTAGAATTTGTTATGTTGTGAAATACATTTGGTGAAGACGATGAAAACAATTCATTAATTTAAAACCTTGATTTTGAAACTGCATGAAACCAAGACATACAGAAAAGATGCGAACTGTAAAAAATAACTTACAATAGGGAGATTAGGAAACACTACTTGTCCTTATACATTTAGCTTTAATTTCAATTGCAGTCGTTGGCGAAATTTAGACTATTCAACTCCTGTTTGAACGCGTTCTTCGTGATTCTGTTGTTGACAGTATCGAATCGTTCACCTTGCACTAGTATACTCGTAGCCGATGTGAAACGCATACCATATGCCCAGGATATCGATCATATACCTTAAACTGGTACATGGTACCTTTGTAAAGTACGATACAAAAGCCTCACATTCACATTGAGAAGTTGTTACAGTGGACGGGGGTGGGGGTAGTTAATTTGGCAAAATACTCGTATTTCCTTAGCCATCCCTCTATAGCAGCTGAAATAATTTGTATAGTGCTCCATTTTGGCGATACTATGCTAGAGGTTAAAATTAAACAACATACAAGCTAAATTGGTCAAATGAGGTGTCACCTTATGAGTTTCTAAAGCGACCTTGGTGATCGTTGAACTCGTTCGAGATATAATGTCCATACGCACAAGAGCAAAGGATTAGGACAATCTTGGGATAACAAACTTATACACTAAGAATGCTTGTTCGCTGAATCGTTATTTCAAACTATATATAACATTTCCTCTGAAGAGCAGACTTCAGAGTAGTACATCCACTTATAGGGCTTGTAAGGACTTATAGATTGCGTGTAATGAATTGAAATAAATGAAATTGGATCGCACCAAGCAAATACATAAGGAAACCAAGGTGCTTCTTGGAAGCGCTTGTTAAGGAGATGCTGTCCACGTAACATAAAGCTGGCGACGCAAATGCAGTATTAAATAACCAAATAATAACGTATTTGAATAGTATATACATGCTGTTTATTTTCTTGACGAAAAAAATGAACAAATATCATTATGTAGATTCTCATGAAAGTTAAGGGTAGTAATTTGCACGCAAAAAATAATTTAAAAAAAGAAGAGTGAGGAATGTCGATTATTGGGAAAGGCTTGCGTTTGTTCAATGTAATTGAACATTAAACCACACCTCTCTGTATGAGTGCACTTTGTACAATCTAATTAATGTCGATCTGTCCTTTTTACTGAAATTGTTCATTATCCCATCTCCCGTTTTGTATACGGGCGCTTTCCTTTGACAAGACATATATAAAAGTTATAGTTTTCTGAGTTTGTTCCAGTGGTAACATTTAGTTTCTTTGATTTTCGCCGTACTCTGACCATATTTCCGGCACGGTGTGTTATACCAAGAAAATACAAGGCTAATTCAACGATCGGACAGCAAAATATTACTGCGCAATCCCAAACAAATGTAAAATAATGGACAACCACACGTATACAGTGCTGTGAGAATACACAAAAGGACGGTTAAACTACGACAGCATGTCAACACAGAAACATATCAGTTCGCATAAATGTCATGTTCTTGATGATTGATAGGACTGATACGACGCACAGGACTCCCGTAGTCTGTATAGACAACATTGGATACCCCGAACATACTAATAATATCTGTCATGTGTTCCCGTTCCGGATAGAAAAATCCGACCCGAGGGCACCTGCGTTGCCAGGTAACGAGGCTTGCCGAGTTACCGGCTACGCAGCGTGCCCGAGGGTCGGATTTTTTTATCCGGAACGGGTACACATGATAGATATTTTTTTAGCATACCTTAATTATTTTCTTTGTGAAGAAACTGCATAAAAAAGCTCATTTTTGTACATTTCACCAAAAAGCGCGTGCGATAATGTTTACTGACGTCATGACGCGCAGTAATTTTTATTCCCTTCGATATCAAGTCTTTGAAGGGTTATTTCGATTTGTTGTGAAGATATATTTTTGCAAAGTAATGTTTATAAAACTCATCTATTGAAATCTCATAATTATGGTTACTTAAAGTATATAATAAAAGAAATAAAAAGTATTACGTCACAGCGCGTGACTCATCTGGCATAGGGAATGCCAGATGGGATTTTCAAGCACGGCTGACGTCACCGGAAATGCCTATCCGGTGTGCTAGAAATTTGTAATCCAACATACTGAATATCAGTATAAAATACAACCCATCGTCCAGCGCACACATGGTTATCATTTGTTCCTCAAATGAATACATAAAGCGAGTACGCAGGTCACTTGTTTGAAATGTTCAAGAATTAACACTTAGCTATATATTAACTCTATATAAACTTGAAGTGCTTTTCTAGAATAAACCACCAAATTCCTGAACGAGATTAATTTAAGAAATGGAAATTATCTTAAAATTGGCTTAAAAAGACGTGTATAGTTCAATGAATTTACATAATAGCTTCCTGTCAAGAACTGAGAATCGCTTTTATTATCCGCAGTTATTTGCTAGGAACAAATTAATGATAAATATATTCAGCTTACAATGATGGGTGTTTAATATTTAACTGAATGACACAGACGTGTTTCTTGTTATGCTTATGATTCGTTATGACTGTGTTTTACAATGAAACGGGCTTACTGTCGGACAGCTGTATTTTGATAAACTAGCCTTTTCAAATGGTAAGATTACAGCATTATCCACCATTAGTTTTGGATATATCACCGAAAAGCATAAAATAAGAATAAAATAAAATATTATCTTTATGTCATCAATAAATGTAAAGATTTACTTCGCTAAATTGATAAAAGGTCCTTGTAAATCGCGTAGGAATTCAATGCTTGATCTATGACATCATATCATAAGTTATGACAATAGTTATAAATCAAAACTATAAAATAAAGTATATATATTGATTGCGTGGTTAATTTTATAATAAGGTTTAAAGTGTTAAATTGTTTGTGTTTGTTTCTCTGACAAGGAATTCCAATGAGATTTTTGTAATCGGTCAACTTAAGAAATATTAAAATTTAATACTATTAGTCGAAACTCGTTGGCTCGATATTCTCGGGCCCGGCCAAAATACTTCGAGCCTCGAGAATATTGAGCCAAGCGGGATTGCTTACAGAATGTGATTTTTTCTTTGATTCATTACAAAAAGTCGTGTTTACCTCGTTTGTCATTTGCTTTGCTATCTCCGCAAGAGAAGAGCTAGCTTACATTGAGGCTCTATGATGTCGACGAGGAATCTGGCTTTAATTTGGTCTTCAACCAAGTTGAAAGAGTATTCTGCGAAACACGTCCACTCTCAACAGCCATTATGGCCTCGTATTCTCAAGATAATATTTAACAGCAAGTTTCAGTTTTGTCCCTTTAGTCCCTAAGGCAGAAACCTTGGAGGTTGCCTATCTAGATATCCTCCCGATTGTACCGGGTCCTTCTCTAGATTGCTCAGCATTTGACATTTGCAAGAATTCATCCATTGAGAAAAGTATTCAGCGCACTATTTTATGTGAATGTGGCCTCATCAAAATGCATTAAAATGTATACATGGTTAACGATAACAATTAGAGAGAGAACTTAAAGTGATGACTTGTTTGCTCAAACAGTGTAACCATTTAAATTTGATAATAATTATAATACCAATGAAGCAATTTTAATCAATTAGCGCCTTGTGCTTAATGAAGCCAAGTAAACAAATCAAAGTGTGAAAATCTTACCTGAACGCGTAAAAATGACATTGACCCAAGCAATCAAAACAAAGTGTGAAATTCTTACTTGGTACGGCGAATTTGACATCGAGCGTGGAGAAATATCGACCCTCCAGATATCGAGCCATCCGATCGAATTTTATATGAACAAAGGGTAAAAACAATCGGTCCTAGCCAACGAGGATATCGAGCCATAAGATATCGAGCCAATGATATCAAGGACTTCATGTGTTCTGTAATTCAAGACGAAGTATTAAAAGTAAAATTAAAAATACATTTTATCATTGATTTTCATAAATGTTTAGAGATATTTAATGCCCTGTAGAAGCAACTTTGGATAGGTTTAACGTCAAACATCTGCTCATATAAAAACAATTTGAAATTAGTGGTAGATTATCCTGACTGTTACCAAACACTAATACTAGCGGAGACGGATACACGAAGGATAGCTATAGTGCATTTTTTAAACATAATCACTCACTTTTCGGAATAAATGCACTCTTTATTCTTTATTCCCTGTGAGTGTCGTTTTGCACTTTCTACTCAAATTGTGATTCTGTTATCCAATCTGTGTTCATAAAACATGCATCAAGTCTGTACCAAACTCATTTTGTTTATAGGTAAAGATGCCAACAAATAATACATGATGAGATATGATATTTTTTATTTTTTATTTCTTTACCATTTTATAATTAGCTCATTTAATCACGGAAGCATATTTCTGACAAAAATGTCACGAATACGTTTTATTTGTGATGCGACGTCTTTTGACCAGACTAAAATACAAGTATAAAACGCATGAAGTTATGTACATATCCTACACGTTTAGACTGACCTGTTTTTGTTCGCCACTTTACTGTTTCTACAAGAACAAACTATACCCTCAATATAACCAGAGGTCAGCGACAACATTGTCCAGTCTTAAATAAATACACCAGAATGAACAATCATTTGTATTGTGTGCTGTGACAACAAACCCGATGACAGTTATACTTGGACTGTATGTGTGGTATATAACATTGCATTACTGTAATATTGACCATGATTGATAGGATACACGGACGTTTCGATTGAAGATATCAAGAAGATGCGATATTGGCCATACTTAAAGGAGGATAGTGAGTATTATACGTTCAAAAATAACTGAGAATTGTAAATGATAAGTTTGTTTGTGACATTACCATATTGGTTCCTGACTGATGAAATAATAAAATTGGTTCCATGCACCCTAAAGTGATTAAAGAACTTTGTGGCCTCTTGAGATATATACTAAAAGGTACTTTATGAACTTACTGGATTACTATTTGTACTTTTAACTGCTTTGTTATTGCATGTACTTTTATGCTCTTGGGTTTAATAAGGTACATGTTTTGGCTGCTGGACTTATAAGAGTACATCCTTTTGCTGCTTGGCTTAATGACTTTCCAACATTTCCAACTTGTATAAAGTAAATGCTTCCACCGAAGCAAGGCAAGTATATGATAATAGAATATGTGATGAAAAAACCCATCTGTCTTAACGTCTAATAGAAAATACTTTTCATTATGATATTCAATAAAATCAGGAAAAAATAACGGTTTAAAGACAAAACCAAATTTAGTCAAGTTTTATCATCTATTAAACTATTAGCATATGAAGTTGTTGGACATTTCTCAATGATATTGTATACAATCACAGAATTAATAATTATCGTTTGTAACGATATATTCTAAATACGCACATTTGTTTCGCGTATATGACTTGATATTGGAAATTCTCTCTGTTGGACAGAGTGGTCATGGCTTTTGTAGGTGTCGCTCCTTTCCCGTAACAGGGTCCGTTATACGATAGCGCACACTCTCTCGTTATTGGGAAATAACTGTATTGGAAGAAGGGGAATACTGTTCCAGAGTTTCGACAAATCCCGGATGTCCTCCTATCAGTCGCCCAGTATGATAACAGAGCTGATTTAGCAATACACGGAGTGGAATGGTTTTAGTTTTATCGGATTGTTTTAACTCTCCTGCCTGTTTATGTAAGTAGTATTACACAAATATCATGCATAATAGTATTCAAAGGATAAGCCGTCGGATTTTTTATCCTTCGAATATGTTTATCCATTCTGATGTGAACCTAGTTATTATATTCTAAAGCAATTAATTAACCTTTAACTTTCATATATGTTTGTTTATGTTAAAACTGTTACTGGAATTAATACAGACAAATGTATCTAGGTAGTAAACACCGAACATCTGTAGGCACAATTTTGAAAACAAATGATATTTGATTATATTATTTGATTATATACCGGTGTGAATTTCATTATAAATAAGTTCTTAAACATCCAAATAAACGATAAGAAAGAATTTGGTAAAGAAGCCTTTCAGTTGACTTGTTTGGCGCAGTTTGAGACAACCGTCATGGTATCTTGGACAAATATAGCAAGTACAGATTCTTTGACAGAAAGCTATTTTGCATTACCCATATCGCCAAGTGTTTAAAAAATATATTACTGAGATGAAATCATTTGATTTTTAATGAATGCAATATTCCTGACATTGATTAGTAATTGATTCTATTTTAATGAAGTTGTGGAGGCTTTGCAAGTTCTAAGGCTTAATACAAATAAATAACAATAGCGTTGGTCGTAGGCGTTAGCTCCCAGAACAGTATTATTCTATAAACCACATCTTTTCCATCTGCTCCCGTGTGTAGTATTGTGATGACAATTCCAAAGAATCCGGTTATCCCTAAGGATATACACTGAAATACAAACTACAGAATTGATAATTCTAGCAGCTTTTTTTCTAAACTCCATTTTTTTTACAAAGAAAGCGGGATTATTTCATTTTTAGTTTTTGTGTACATGATATATCTGTTCATTAGATCGAAGCCTGTTGAGAATGTCATTTGCCTGGCATTTATTTCTACGACCAATATTTTAACACATACGGCATGAAGGTGCTGTTTACCCGCCTGTTTGTTGATAGATAGTAAGCAGGGTTTTTGTCGCAGATGGTTAATTTCTTTCTAACAACATGCTAATTATTCTCTAGGCAAACAAGGCAAACCATCTGTTCTTGCTAACTCCGTTACACGTAGTGCCTATTCAATCCATTTAAACAACATATGTAAGGTTTAAATAGGCTTTTCTTTATTTCATATGAAACAAAGAATTAGTAGACACAAAATGTTCCATATCATGTTTTGACGGGATTTTGTGATGCAAATTATATGAAATGAACGATTTGAAATGAACTGAAAGTTTAAACATTCTTTTCTATTAACATTGAACCAAACATGATATAAATTATGTATCATCGTAAAACACGAGGAGATACAATTATTAGTATTACTTTTTTCCTTGAATGTTGAATTAGCACAAAACCAATATGTAGTTGAGTTTACTTATTACCCTTATTTATAGAAAAATAATTGTCACCAGAAACATAAGGCATGAAACACATTTATGGTGTCCTAATGCAAAACCAATTACTCCACTTCTTACTAAGAATGGTTTAAAAGAATGATATCCACAGCAGAAATCATGAATCAGAAATGACGCCAAATTTGTTTTGACAGAATGAAAAATCTAAAATACGGCAAAATGGTTTTATTGCGCAGTCATTTGTTGTTGTTTTTTTAAATATATGTCTCCAACACAAAACTAAACAGAAACATTTATTTAATAGTATGATATAAGACGGTAACACATATTTTGCTTGATTTTTTTTCTTTCAGATATCGACAGTTCAAAACAGAGAATAAACGTCATTGCTTTATACGAAGATACGAAGACAAACCCATTGGATTATGTTCTGATACGTAATTGAAACAAACAGATTCATATAAATCTCACATAATTCGATATCTAGCAGATACCATTGATAGCAAATTTTCAAAAAAAACAAACAAAAAAAAATGCCTGAAAAATATCGCCCTTGGCAGTCACGTCCAAAGTGATCAAATAAAAAGGACTACGTAAGTGAAGATTGTGTCCCTGACAACCATGCAATAATAAGTCTAAGTCCCTGACAACCATGCAATAATAAGTGTAAGTTAGTAAAATTTCAGTGCCACAGTGCTTTTTCAAATTGTACAAGGAAATCGTCAATGTATGATCTTATATAAATTGAATTTGAAAATTTCGATATAACAGAAATAAATGGGAATACAAATTGACTTTACGACACCACACAATTGACCTATAGTGGTCCTTGTAGGCCGCGTACAAAATGAGGCTTATCAATAATGTAAGTTATTATTGCTTGGGATTTCCACGTATCGAACAATGAGACAATGAAGGAAATTCTCATTTTGACAAAGGACTATTACTCACTAGCGCACGAAATGTTAAACAAATATTAATCTGCATCCAATCGCTGTGGAATTAATAGTTATGTGGGAAACAATGTTTAACTAAATTAAAATGTTTTCAACGTGGTCGCATTTTGTGTCTGCAAACTAAGTCAATGACATACACAGAGGGATGAAATTGGTGTTCTATATAGGAAGGGAAGGACATAGATGAATGATTTAATGAACTCGACATTGGCAATGGATGCGTTTGTTTGATTGCACGTTCATCCAGAAAAGTCAAAATATTGTAACATTCGGTCAGGCATATCCCCCGAAATGAAGAGTTGATGTCAACACTGTGTTGTTTTTAGATTATTGTTAACTATTAATGATTGTCTTGATAGAGTAGTGGATATTTCGTACTTCTTTCCATTGTTTTTGTTGGTATTGAGATGAATACACACGACGTCGGGAATATATTTGCGTAAAATTTCACGCATGGAACACGGACTTTTGTCATCGGAAAGTGATTGAATAAAATGAAATTCCACTACCAATGTGTTTAAATATTAATATCTGAATACTACAACAATGTCAACACTAATCGAGGATCCGCAAATACCCCTTGTTGGTATGAATGGCCGAAACAAACTGTACTCTGATGGCAGTGCTGAAAGCGACAGTGAATCTAACGCGTTGCCGAGCAATAGACCTTACAGGTTCGAGACCGTCGGGAAAATGTTGGCGAAGAGGAAAGAATTGTTTCACCGCCGGAAGAGACACTGTGATGTTTCACTATGTTTAGCTCTAGCAGGAATTGGTCTGATGATATTTGAAACAGAACTTACAACGGCATTCCTGATAAGGAGAGACTCTCTCCTATCCTATCTAATGAAGACGTGCATTACAGCATTTACCGTCGCCCTTCTGATATTTCTTGGTATTTATCATTATCTTGATGTCCAACTCTTTGCAGTTGACAATGGAGTCGATGATTTAAGACTTGCAATGTCTTTCAGAAGGGTACTGAAAATAGCAGTCGAGTTCATTATATGCAGTATTCACCCTATACCAGGTGACTTTAAAATGGAATGGTCAGCAACTGTAGCTGACGGACAGTACGCAAGAGAGATAATAATTCCACTAGACGTGGTTCTATCTCTGCCAATGTTCTTACGTTTCTACCTCATCTGCCGAGCCATCATGTTACACAGTAGTTTGTACCAAGACGCTTTATCCCAAGGACTCGGAGCGCTAAACCGTATTCACTTCAACTTTCGATTTATTTTTAAATCGCTCATGACTTTGTATCCCGAATACGTCCTCGCAATTATAATGCTGTTCTCTTTCCTCACATCCAGTTGGGCGTTACGTCTCTGCGAAATGTACGGCGAGGGTGGGTTAAGGGATGATGTTCACGCGAGTTTCCTAAACTGCCTGTGGCTAATCGCTGTGACATTTTTGTCTGTTGGATACGGAGATATTGTCCCGACAACGTATTGTGGACGAGGCATTGCCGTTATAACCGGCATGATGGGAGCAGGCTGCACTGCTCTCGTTGTGGCCGTCTTGGCTAGAAGACTGGAACTTTCAAGATCCGAAAAATACGTTCACGATTTCGTTATTGATGTTGAATTAGACAAACGTTTAAAGCACAACGCTGCAGACGTTATGAGGGCAGGGTGGTTTGTGTTTAAATACAGAAAACTTAAAACGGACAAATCAAGAATTATTCGACATCAGCGGAAACTTCTCCTTGCTGTTGAGAATATTCGTGATATTCGCTCAGCTCAAAGACGACTGATTGACAATTCTGTGACATTGGTGGAAATAGGCAAATACCAGAACGAGTCGAATAGGGCAATCCACCTAATGCAGTACAGGCAGTCAATGTTGGAAGAGAATGTCGGCAACATCCAGACAAACGTTGAGAAAATATTTAATTCAGTTTCCCAAATAAAGGAAATAATAGACCAAAGTAATAATTGATATTACAGCAAATCACTTAGAAATAGATTAGGTGCTTGTGTTTTAATAAGTGCAACACCCACTTGACTAAATTAAAACAATGTATTTGTTGGTTTGAAATCGCAACCTTTTTTGTGTGAATGTGACTGTTACTAAGAACTATAATATAAAAGCACAACGCTGATTTATGTTTAAATTAAAATATAATAGTATGTCTTTAAATAATTTCTTTTTGTTAAAAACTACAGAACATTGGGACATTGTTTTAAAAAATTTAAAGGTTTGATGTATAATTGCCAAAACAGAATACTGCAAGGTCATTCGAGGAAAGTGTCGGTATTCAGCTGTGGAACAGACTTTATGTTGAATGATATCATATCCATTTCAACTTTCGATATTGCTTCGTCAGTATCTCCTCAGATCAAACTTCCCTTGGTGAATTAGGGTTGAATGTTGAATTATCTAAAATGTATCACTAAATAGTCAGTAAATGGCCTAATAGATTCAAGAAACTCGTTATGCAGACATCATTGACCTCTGATTTAATCTGATTCTTTCTCGTAAATCATTTACCAAATTAGGCAAATTATTGTATGATAAGCTTTTGCGGAGAGCCTGGGCTGGTATTTATAAAACATCATAAGTCATTAACTAACTTAAGACATTTCCTAAGTCAAGTATTTCTCTGGTCATATGACTTAATATTTTATTTATATCTTAAATACTTTATGATTTATTATTTTTTGTACTCTACATACTGTCATGTAAAAATGTCATTTGTTCTTTTCATTAAATCTGAGCATTGACATTTTGAAAGATCGACGTAAGTTAAGAAATAACTTAATATGTTTTATGAATACTGGCCAAGAAGACAAACTCATACAAATGGTATCTAAATAAATGTCAAAGAGTATTGTTTAAGAGTACCCGACCCCATTGAGCTCTTGCTTTGCTGACAGTTCGTAAGGCGTTTACCCTAAATATATGTTGATAGCCTGTATTTGTTTTTGTTTTTCTCATTTAATACCAATTAGACCTAAACTGTGGGCATCTAAACGGGATTCCATTAAATATTTGCTAATTGGTTTTACTTTGTTATTGATATTGTTTGTTTTAATGTCATGTGAAAGAAAAGGGGTTGGTCATGTTTGTTCAAAAAGACTAGACAACCATCCTGTCGTTTACCATAAAATAGCATTGCAAATATCATAATTCTTGAAATCGATAAGAGCTTAATAGTACAAGAGATACATGAGCAAGGTTTTACAAACGATACTGGTGTTTAGATGCATAAGGTTTAATTCGGTATTTGGGGGTGTCGCCAGTTCCACTCATCATACATGTCGATTAACAGTGTGAACTCCTCAACGATCTCTTTTCAAAGTAATAAATAAGCACAGACTTTAATAAGTAGAGACTTTCATGCGACAACACTGTTTACCATTTGTTGAGTCAATATCAAATTCCATTAAGTGCTTCTGAATGAAGAGATAGTCAAATAGGCTTGCTGAAAGTCAATCATCTTAACTAAGTTGTTTGTTTCAGCAACTCAATATTACTACGGGGTGTAACCCAATATCCCTTTAGAATTATGTAATTAAAAATGACATTGATATGTATTTATAATTCTTATAAGCGACTTTAAAATGTACAGATAAAGGTCATATACAGTTTATATACATTCTGATACAAATGAAAAAGAGACCTTCGTAGATTGAATTGCTGTTCATCGGCATTGTTACGACAAAACATCAGGAAAGTACTTGAATTGCGCCGTGAATGCCAAATATAATATTAATATCAATTGAGTCAACTAGAGGGTATCATAGTTGACGAAGTCATTTCTTTTTTCTTCGATCAAAAGCTCTTGTAATCCGGTACATATAATACAATAAAACTTACAGTAAGGAACATTGACGTGAATTAACATGTGTTGTGTGAATCTCGTTTAGTGTATTTTAGGCCTTAACATTGTGCCAATACATCACAGTAGACCTCTGCTTCTGGCATGGTCCTGCTATCTCCTTTTTTGCCGTCGTTTTAAACGCTTGGAATTTCGATTTGACTCGCATCAAGTAATGGAGAATTACTTTCGGTCTAACTGAGTTAATATAGTCGGATATTGAACCCTGGCCGCAATATCAAGAAATTACTTAAGTCAAATCTCAATCTCAGACTCAACTTGTTTTACCTCATAGCTTCAAATGTTATTGAAAATAAAATATGGTTTACACATTTTAGAACCGTATTCTATCATGAAATATGTTGATCTAAACCTTTGATCAAGATTCAAAGGTTAAATATTCTACAGCCAAAAATGTACTTGAGATGAATGCAACTATTTCTCAAGAATACGTTTTTGCTCTAGAATCTCAATTCTTTGAAATATCGTCAAACTATTTTTATGAACAATTTTCAAAAAGGATACTATCAGAAAAATATTTATTTTTTTAACTATAATTGAAATAATGCTGATTACGTATCCCGTATAAATAATCGGAGTAGCCATACTCACTACAGAATTATTCATTATTGCTGATGAGATCAGCTGTATGCCGCAGTCTTTTTAAATACATGTATATTAATTTGTTTAAGGATGTAGACGTTTCTGTTTTGGGTATGCGGATAAGCAAAATAGCTGGACCTTTTTTATTAGTCATTTGTTTTAAAACGTGAGGCATGTGCCATTTTACTAATAAATAGTAAAATCCACTGGAAAATTTAGCAAACCGTCATGTTATGCAAATTTCGTTAATGACCCTGACGATTACATTATTAAAAGAAATACATCCTTGCCATCAATTATTGCCGTTTTTTGGTGTCTTTGTATCTTTCAAAGGTTGTACAATTTGTCGCTTAAACGGTAAATACGTGAACCTCACCTTCACTACACAAAAGAAGAGTCAATTGATAATATGCGTTTTCTCTCTAACAATTATCTTTTTCACTTAAAGTCTTCATAAATTGCTTAGATCCGAGCGTTTGATTTAAACTGTCAAATTGATTAATGAAATATCTGGCACATGCCTTATGGTATTAAAAGGACATTTAGTATACGGTTGACCGGCCTGGTCATGACATTGAATGTGACTTTTCATGACACTACTTGAAATCTGGACGTCTGTATACATGATAAGTACTTCTTGGTGTTATCCTTGATCGAATGCAACTTAATTCTATACTTTATATTCTACGTATGTTTACGAACAATATTTAGGGTGCTATAGCCAACAATATCTCGTAAATGCCAAATAGCTGGTAGCTGGTACGAAGTAGGGGAATAATGTTTCCGATTTTCTTCAAATCGCGGATTTTGTCATTCCCCCATTATGATTACAGAACAGATTTAGCATCATATGGAGTGGAATGGTTTTAAGTTAGAACAAGATTGATCCTACTTTCTTGTCGGTTAATGTAAGTATTTATTTTAGAATAAATATTTTGCCTTCAACTTCATAAACCTTTTTACTAAATCTGCAATTGTATTTTAATACATATGTGTCAAAAGTAAACACGTTTAATTCAGTAAACAAAACAAGTGCTTTGAAGGCGATAAACTGCTTGTTTGAATTTTTGAAAACTTCTCACATTAAAAAAGTATTTTTTTTTATATCAATATGACATATATTACTGATACCAATATGTTTATGATCTATTTTATCATTCATATAAGATATTACTCATTATATCTCAAATTATTTTCAAGGAGATAACAACATTCTGGAGCATAACTAGCGATATTCAAATAGTGCAGAATTTGTGTTGATGTGTTTATATTTTAAACATAACTCGTCCTTCGAGAACAAATGTCAACATTCGCGTTATATTTACTTCATATTTCTATGTCATTGCTATATGTAAAACCTAACTTGAAATAACCATAGTAAAGAAACAGAACTACATAACTGCCTAAAATTAGATTAAAATGCTTAGGTCATATCAGGTGGATAACTGTCTATTTTCCCGTCAACAAAATGACGGCGATCATAAAATAGATCTTTAGTCCTGATAAATCGATCATGAATTATTAACAAATGGCATTTTAATGAGTTTAATGAATGGAAGTTGATGTTTGTAAAATATCACGCAAAGGAATTAAGGTTAAGTTTTATTTTATCATGATAACTTAGCTTCGAAGAAACAATATTCCTTGTTTATTTGTGTAAAAATATGCATCATGTACGATTTCATACTTTATTTGATTGTTCTCTTTTTCATATTTTAACTCGCGCTACCTCGTCCAAGCGAACAGTTGTTTGTACAACAAAATGTGAAAGAGAAGATAAATAAACTGAGACTTATAGCGTATGTATATAATTTACTAGTTATTAATTCGAAACTAGCTCAATTGAAAGCTAGTTTAACAACGTGTCCTTCCTTACTTGTAAAAGCTTAATAAGCAAAATAATAAATAATTTAAAAGTACATATCTAAACATTCCTCACCTAATTAGTCGTATGGTAAGGTTTATTTGTGTATTTTGGTTTCTTATTAATTGACATATATACCATGTAATTATAAACATGTTATACATATATATATATATATATATTTCGTACCGTTGGTTATATTAGCATGAAACTTTTAAAGAAAACATAATTCAATTGAAATGCCCTATTCGGAAGGCTAATTAAGCATGAAATTTTATTTATAATCTAAATTTTCAATTTTGATCAGTTACCTCTTGTTAAGCACATTTTGAAATTATCGAGCTTTATTATAAAACTAATTGTTGGTAAACAAGCCAGACAGTTGAACTTTTTCAGAAATTGCGTAAGGACATTTGGGGACAATTTAATCGGTCTTGCACATAAAGGCATTTTGCATTAACAAAATCGCCAGGTGTTTAGAATAGTTCAGATATTTTGTTAGTGTGTATGAAATATGATGCATTTTTAAAGATTGACTGTAAACAAATAAACATGCACATGTTCTGTAGCATTCCGTTGTATTATCAATGATTGTAATGTTCCTGACATTGGCTCATAAATCATTCTGAATAAATGCCGTCGCAAAAGCACGTTCTGAAGGCAAAATACAAGCATGTAACAATAGTTTTGAGCGTAGGCGTAAGCTCTGATAACAGTTTTATTCAACAACATCCATCTGCTGCCTTGTGTAGTATTGTAATAACAAACTCATCCCTCAGGAAATAATCAGAGATACAAACCACGGGTTTCAATAATCTAGCATAGTTTTTCCCTATTCCCTTTATTTACAAAGAATATGGGTTTATTTCGTATAGATACGGTCTAATCCCGTAGATGACACTAATTTCAGTGTATTATTTGACTGCTTTTTTCCGTTACGACCAATATGTCATTAAAAGTGCCTATTAAGTCGCATGATATTAACGTTTGGATAATATTGATGGATTTAACTGACATTTTAGCAGGGTTTTTGTCGGTGGTGATATCGCTGGTATGTTCATCCAAACATCATGTTTATTATTAGAAGATATATATGTTAAATAATAAGTGAAACCCGTGAACGACAATTATTCTAGGATGTTATTTGCCTAGCTTTTATTCTTAAGATTATATATTTGTATTTACTTTTTAATATGTTCATTATGCACTAGGCTGCATTCTGTAATGTATGTTCAATAAATAATCCATATATAAGTAACTTACCTGTATATAACATTCAATACAACGTTAAAAATAATCAAAGGCAATCCATCCGCTCTTGCTTACTCCGAAACGTTGCTTTATTTTATTAACTGAATGAGTTCCTTTGCAACTAATGATACTTGAGTCGACACTTTAACTGATGTATTTAACGTTGTGCTTGACTAAGATCATTTCTATTTGTCTTTGTAAAATGGTTGTATAATGCCTATACATAGGAACATAACGCTAGTAAAAAATCTAGGAAATATATTTAAAAGTGTGCCCACTTAACGAGTTGAAAGGTTGTTCAATGAAAAATAATTTATTGTCAATGGCCAACTACTAAACATTTCCAAAGCGATGTACACAGGTTTAAAATTCTCCCTAAAACTTTGTAATATATTTTAAGATTTCTTTGATATACATGTATTCATCGCTTACCCCAAAGCAAAATTAATTTACGGGTTTTATTTGCACTGTTTTTGGATGAGTATTTTTACAGGAGGAGGTTGAATTCAAATTAGCCCAATATGATGTATAATAATTCATAATATGTTTTTCACACGATATGTTTATTCTGGGTAATTTATTTGAAGAGATCCTATGTAACTAAACAAAACTTGGTTGTATGATAATGAACCACTGGAAATAGTAGATAATTTCAACTACCTAGGAATCCTTTTGTTTTAATTAATCGATTTGTAGTTGGTAAGGCTCTTTAAGCCTCTTTTTACAAAGACTTTCAATAAATATGATGTTCATCCTATCACTGCGCTACGTTTGTTTGATTCATTTAAAGGCTCAATCTTTATTTACCTTTGTCCTGTTTTGGGTCAAACACAATAAAAATATTAGAACGTAGCCACCTTATGTCATGTAAACCGCTATTAGGGGCGGAGCAAAGGACTGGTATAGAGGCTTTTTACGATGAATAAGGGCGTTTTTTTTCTATACATTGACATTGACAGATACGTCCAAGTTATTAAGGTTTGGTTCAAATTATAAGACTAACTTAGCAACAATAATATTTAAAATAGGTTGATTTTTGTGATGGTAGATGTACGTGCTGGTCATTCAAGAAAAAATGTACTGAGAAAACTCGATTTCTTGACGAGCATTCGTTTTAGATTATTAAACAGTAACTTATCGATAAGTTTCTACCAAATGGCGTGCTGATATCAACAGCACAAATGTGAACATATTATGCTCACATGCCTATTACAATTCATAAAACAAATAGGAAATGTCCTACTAAATTTATGTTTAGAGCAAAAGAAATGGTCAAAGCAAAATTACTAGAAATGAGATTGTGTCTTTTTTGTAACGCATAAGAATATGATGCTTAATCTTATTTGATTCATTATCCGATATGTTTTTCAACGACCTCAGAGAAAAAAGTTTATAAAAAGGTATTTTCTGTAAAACCAGGTATACTAAAATGTATCGAACTTATTATTAAAGTAATGCCATTGTTTAATCTCTCATTGCATTATAAGTTTTTAAATAATTATTCAGTTGCATTGGCATTGTTTGTTTATCATATTTGATACAATTCATGAGCATTATCCATATCTCATAAGTGACCTGGAAAATCTAGTTATACAGCTATTTCAACGATGATCACGTGTATGTATTGTTATCTATTGTTGATATATTGTATAAAATTTATGACGAGACGCTCAGTTTCATAAGTCTAAATAAACTTCTGTTCTATTCAGTCCTGTTATCCTAAAGAGAGACCGTACGTCGGGAGACTTGTTGCAAGTAATACAAAATTAGTTAGACTAAGGTATAAATCGATAAAGGATTACTATTATGTTTCAAAATAAGCCCTCCTTTTTTCATACAGAAACGAAGAAAGAGTAGAAACACAATGTTCAAATGCCATGTTTTCCAGGGTTTACTAATGTTAATCATATGAAAAGTAAGATTTAAGGCACAGTCTTTCTATTATAATTATTGAGAAGATAACTGAAACTTAATATTTTAACCATTCTCCTTGAAAGTTGAATGTTCAATTCGTTTTAAAGTTAAAATTACATCTAATGGTATACATATATTGTTAATAATCATTTGAAATCATGTTTAAACAGCAGCGATCAATTGTTGCTATGTATAATTTTTAATTATACCAAGTTAAATATGTCTATGTGTAGTTGATTTACCCTTGTTATAGGAAAAGTATTGTAAACAAAATATAAGACATGAAACAAATTAATGGTGTCCTGATCCCAAACCAGTATAGTTTCTAACTTAAATACTACCAAATATATAAAACTAAGTAGACTCATGGCAGTAACCCGTCCACGAGGACCCAAAATTACATTCAATATAAACACGGGAGCCGGAATTACTAGATATATATCTTTAACCTGAAGCCGCATTGTTCACGTATATCAACATGCAGAAGCAAACTTGCGACAGAAAGAGAAACGAAAACATAAAGTAAATACCAGACGGACTGCTTATCATATGCAAATTTGTGTTGATGAAGTACTTAATAATGTTTTATGTCTGCTAATATATTTGTTCCCATATATATGAACGAGTAGAAAGAGCAAGTGGACTTCGTGGAAAAGAGTATATGAGATCCAGAAAAAAGGCAATAGTTTCAATTCCACATTGCAATGAATATCTGAAAGACTGTTATGTACTAGTGTACTAGGATATCGTCAGTGCGTGACATTTATGAGAATTGAAATATAATTGATGTGATGGAGAACAACTAATTGACTTTATACCACCACACGATTGACCGATAATGGCCTATCTGGGCCGCGTACAATATCAGGCTTATCAATATTAGATAGTATATTGTTATAGCCTGGGGAATCTTATTATCAAATGCTGTGACAATGAAAGAAAATCCAATATGAACAAAGGTTTATTACTCATTAACGCGGGAATGTCATGAAATATCAATTTGAGTCCTGTCGCTATTGAATAGTTAGCTATTTGTTTAAACAATGTTTGGCTTAATAAAACGTTTTCCATGTCGTCGCATTATCAATTTGTGTCCTGTCGCTATTGAATAGTTAGCTATTTGTTTAAACAATGTTTGGCTTAATTAAAACGTTTTCCATGTCGTCGCATTATCAATTTGAATCATGTCGCTTTTGAATAGTTAGCAATTTGTTTAAACAATGTTTGGCTTAATTAAAACGTTTTTCGTGTCGTCTCAGTACAAGCCTATGCCGAACACTAAGGGATGGAAAGTGGTATTTTGTCTAGGAAGGCGAGGAGAAAATGGATAATTTAATAAACTCGTCATTAACAATATAGGCGTTTGGTTTGTGACATTTTCATCAAGAGAAGCAACATAATTCAGTCAGGCAAATCCCGCAAATGAGGAATATATGACACCGATTTTCTTCTTTTCATCGTATTCATTGTATTGTTTGGAATCGAGATGAATACATATGCCGACGGGAATCCATGCGAGGAGCATAATACATAATAAAAAAGTAAGGTGATCTAAAATGCGCTTGTGACAAGAACCAGAATGAAATCTGAAAGGAGTGTGACAAAACCCATGATTTTTTACTTGAAGTACGTAAAACATTATATCTAAATAAAACAACAATGAAGACACTAATCGAAAATCAACAAATACATCTTGACTGTATGAATGGCCGAAACAAACTTACTCTCATGGCAGTGCTGAAAGAAGGAGTTAATTGAATAGTGCCAGAAACCGTTCAGAATCGACCGCCGGGTAAATGTTGGCGAAGAGGAAGGAATTATTTCACCGCCGAAGAGCCATAACAATGTTTCACAATGTTCTTTTTTATTTTGTGCAACACCCATTTGGCTTTACTAAAATAATTTATTTGCTTATTTGATAGATAGATTAATAAATATGTTATCAAAGAGAGATTCTTTGAAAACAAAACATACACCCGGATTATGAAAAAAGCAACCTGGTCCGATTGAAACTATATAACATAATATTATTTAGTTCAACTTTGTTAACGCCCCGTTCTAGTTTTAAGAAAAACGATATATTCAAGGGACTTACAAAAACACTAAAGTCTGAATGCCGTCTCAGTTTTTAATACGAATAATGGCGATAGTTTTATGCAGTCGTAAGTCTCAGTGAATTGAAATATAGGCGGTAACCGATATTTGATATTCAGCTTAATAACTAATTTAATCCCCATGAGTTCTTAGTTATATTCATAACCGTGACCAAGGCGGTTGTCTCAAAATGTAATAATGAAAACTAGTTTGATAGTTGTGTGATGTTGGTTATCTCGAGGCATTGTGTCAGCTTGGCCTTGATCCTTGTGCCTTTAATAAGGGATCTGTAATATAATATAGACTTACTTGGCGTGTTTAAGTCACTTCTATTAAATTCGACATGAAAAAAGTAAAAGATATTTATAAAATCTACCATCTCCTTTTAAGACATACTAATTCGAACAATGTGCAAAAGTTATTTTTGTTGGTTTATGTATCATTTATATACTAGCATTGATGAATGATGTTCGATTCTGAAATTGTAACTGCCAAAGGTTAACACCACATGTCATTCGATACACTTTTGTTATTGAGCATTGGAACAGACTTTATGGTGATTGATATATTCATCCCTAATATCTTTCGTTATTGCTGTGTCAATATTTACTCATAACAAGTTTTCCTAGAATGCTGTATAATCCGATTTTTATCAATAAATAGTCCGTAAATAAACTAATAATCACAGGTTACCCATTATACGAACGTCTGTGACTTCTGAGTTTATATATTTCTTATAAATAAATATATCATTTAATAAATTTTGATAATCTAGAAATGTATGATTTGCGTTTTATTGACATCCAAGGGACAAGTTCATACTAGTGGTCTATTTATGCATGGATATTTACTAATATGGTTTGGGGGAACTAAACTCAATTAAATTCTTGCTTCGCTGACCACTCATATTCGAACTTTATTGTGATATATCTGAAGTGTGAATTTATTTTAAGACGCTGTATCCCCTTACATTACTACAGGCCTTACCAATGCACCTCTAAACATGGACTCTGCAATTTATATTGGAATGTTATTTAATGTCGTGCAATGATAAAGAGGTTGGCCATGTTCAAAAAGACGAGACATGCATTCAATGACTTGCAATACAATACCATTCAATATATCATATTGTTTCTTGAGAACCGACGAGAGCCCTACAATACAAAGAAAACTATAGGGACTGAGTAAAGCTAACGATAAAGCATAGGGTATAACCCGGTACTGTGGTGTGTTAACTATAATGCACTTATCATTACTGTCAATAATCAGTGCGAACGTCCAGACGGTCTCTTTACAAAATGTATTAAAAAGGATCGGCCTTATTATAATCATAGCTTTTCATGCGCAGCATTGTTTCCCAATTTCACGACGAGCTTCTGAATATTGAAACAGGCAAAGAGTGTCGGCTGCTGAGAGTTAATCACTTAAAATATTTATTTGATTAGCAACTTAATACCACAGGGGATGTATCGCAATGCCTTCTGATATTAATTAATTAAGAACGATGCAAATCTCTTTGAGAGAGACATATTTCTTATTAGCGCCTTCAATTTGTATAGATGTTTAAGGTCATATAGAGTTTACATACAAGCCGATACAAATAAAAACGTGGACTTCGTTGACTGAATTTATGTTCATTGGCATTGTTCCGAAATAACGTCACGAAATCGCTTGATTGGTTCTTAAAATCCATACACAATACTAATACTAATTTATGAAACAAAAGTGTATCACAGTTTCAAAAGTAAATATTTTCATTCGACCAGAAGCTATGGTGATCCCGTATACTTAACTTGTATAAAAATATATGACAACGGGTATTGCAGTACGGAGTTCTGCAGCGTCTAACATGAGTTGTGCGTCACTCTTAAAAGTATGTTATTCCTTAACATGGTGCCTACAGGACTTTTGGTAATTACACCTTGTAGTTTTCACTATTTGATTTTGATATTGTTTTATCACCGAATGATTAAAACGATACAAACACTTATGCATATTAAGTGAAGTTGTTGAATTAATTGTAGTCTTAATGCGTACATGACATTTTTTGGCATCGATGCATCATTTATTTCATTTCATAATGCAAACAAAATGATCGTGTCTTGACTATAATAAGCAAATGCGAGTCTCAAGAAGATAATAGTAGACCTTGGCTTTTGGCATGTCCCCGTAGTCTTAAGGTCGTCTTTTAAAGGCCTAGTTTAAGGAATGTTTGGCATGATAATCCCCTGCTGTGCATCTTCTGCTAATTGCACTGGTGTCACAGTAGATGCCAATTTCCTGTGTATTTGTTTATTGGCTCAGGGCCATTTAGTGTCCATTTCTATAATAAAACCTCCAAAACTGCACAGATGGATACTCAGATTGGAGATCTGATAACGTTTAAGATCAATACCCAGAGGTTGTGTACTATACACAATTTGTGGGAATCACTTATAGAAGGCTAAAACTAGGCCTTTAAAGGGCTTGAAATATCGATTTCACTTCCATCTTGTTATGTAGCTTTATGTGTGTCTATCGTAGCAAATGTAGACAGGCATTGATCCATTGTTTACTATGATTTTCTTAGAACATTTCTTTTCCGAACTATCATTGAATAAATTTGGTTTGAGTATCCCATACATATACGCGGAGTAGCCGTACTCTCTACGGAATATTCGTTAAAGCTACAGAGATCAGATGGATGAAGCTGTCTATCTAACATGAATTTATTAGTTTACGGATGTAGAAGTCTCGGTTGTTGGCATTTGTGTCAGAAACACTATAGGATCATTTGTGCAATAGGCCATTGTTATAATACTTAGTGCATGAGCCCTTCAATTTAGAAATCGTAGCATACACTGAGAAAATAAATCAGCACCGCCTTGATATGCAGGCTCCGTTAAGGACACTGACTGCAATTAAAGGTTTCTTATTATACAATTTGAACCCCATAAACCTTACAATACATCCGCTATTTTTATACGAAAGTGAGCCGTGCGATTGGTCGTATAGACGGTTACTACGTGATATGTGCATGCACTTTGTCAATGATAAAAGTGAAATGATTTCATGATTATCACTAGTAATTATATTATTTTATTTTCACTCAAGTTCTAAGTTAATGCACATGTCCATAAAAGACTTGGTTTAAAATTAATAAAAAGGCCAATGTTTGCGTTTGCACTGATGCATATCTGATGATATTATGGACACATAGTATATTAACATCGGGCCTGATCACTGCATTAAACTTTTCAAGACATGGATTGAAATCTGGATGTCCGTTCACATGATTACTAGTTCATGGTGTGCTCCTTGTTAGCAGATACTTTATATTGTATGTACATATCCGTACTTAATCTCTTGATAGCTGTATGTTTTATTACATGTCCCATTGATGTATAGAATAAGTCCCCTGTTGATTGCAAGATGAAACATTATCTCTGATCCTCTTTAATTTAAAAATAAATAATTTTGCATTACAACTTTCATCTAGCCATTCAACATCTTCCTCAATAACATCTTCTACTTTTATCAATAAGGCAGTCTTGTATTAAAATAATTATTAAGGTGACAAACTTCTTTCTGTGTGTGATAAAAAATCAATGCTGTTAAGACATTTTTTTGAAAGAGAAAGCAACATTTTGATACTATGGTTTACTTCCAATCAAATACCCTGAAAATTTCAAATTCTTAACTTGTAGCAGTTAAGACATCTCTGATGTGAAAACTGTGTAGGTGCTTTCAACACTACCAAAAATAAAAAGGCTGATCCGCATCTGGACAGATTCCTCCTGTAAATGTTTAATTTGGAAATAATCTTTTTCTAGGAAACTAAATAAAAACAAAAGCAAAAAATGGTATCTATAACATTTTTAACCAACTACACTACTATACCATACTAATACATGAAAGTTTACAGTGTATGGTGGGGATAGTTAACTAGGCAAAATGCCTGCATTCCATTGGCCATAACTCTAATTTGGCGGATTGGTTGTTTATGAAAATTTATATAAAGATTTAGAACAGTTGTACCAATTTTGGGGAGTATATGCTAGTAAGACAGCAGATGATGTTACGGGATGTATTAAATGATGAAAATTCGATGATTCAAGTGCCATCCTTCAAGAATGATTATCTTTTGCAGTCTTGTTGTTATTCATCTGGGACGAATTCAACCAGATTTCTGCTAATCGGATATGTCGCCTCTTGCCGAACGAAATTCCGAAGAAACATTTCACGCGCCAATGAGAACGCGTGAATTCACAATCGTTTTTTATCACAGGCTTAAATAGTAAAATTGTAGTTTTAGATATTGCCTTGAACCCAGGGTGTATTTTCAAATTATCGATTTTTGGTATTGTCTTTATACTTTTATAAAAACGGGATGGCGCTTTGCGAATGTATGCAATTTCAAAGCACGGTTAAGCTCAGTCTATTCACCTTTTCGATTTTGGAGTTATTGTCTGCACTTTCATTGTAGGGGTGTTTTGAAAAAAATCACATGTGTAGAATTAATATTTTATACGTCCTGAAGAAATGCATCTTTTTTTGTTAAAATCAATAATATTGTTATGATATATTAAAGATTTATAAATAAATAAATACAATATCAAGGAATGTGAATAATTTGACCTAATTGTCCAAAAGGCACTCTTCATTAATCTACACTTATCAACTTTTAAAGATTTAAATGTATATATGACATATATAACATACATGTTTATTGCCATTTATTGTGTGACAATAAATTATGTCACAGTGCGAATGTACGAGACTCTAGTTTTTGTTAATGTATAAACAGACGTCAATATGTGTTGTAAAGCATTGCAATTGGTTCAGTTTAGAAATACAAATACGATATATAGTACATGCTTATCAGTATCATAATGGAAATTTACTTTTATACCCAAAACTTGTTCCCTCCCAATATTTTATCTCCGGATTGTTCTTTCTATTTTATATCACATTAATACTAAAAGAAAGAAATCGGAGCAGAGAATCCACATTTAGCCGTGAGGATTTTTGTGACTGCATGTAATGAATTGGAATGAACGAAATTGGATTGCATGAAACAAATACATAGGAACAGCAACCAGATTTGGGAGGCGCTTTTGAAGTCGAGGGTCTTCACGAAACACAAAGCTGGCGACTTACTTTAAGTATCAACAAAGTTGTAACATACTTTTAGTATAAACAAAGTAAAGTTCATTTTATTTTCAATTGAATTACGGGAAAAGGATCCTCATTCTACTCATTCGGATATAGCAGTACAGTATATCGTTGAAAGTTGACGGTAATAAACTCCGAATTATTTATTTTCCTGAATATAAGACCACTGAGTGTGCAATGTTCCGAACTGTACGTGTTTTTTCATAATCCAACAATACCTCTCCAAAGAGACTATTGACTCAATTAAAATGCATATTGCTACACTCCCAATTTTAGTATGTTTTCAGGGTATAAAAATGTCTGTGTGAACACTTAAACTTTTTATCCACTGTGACATGCATCGAAGTTCATACCAGAACCAACGAATTAAAAAGCAATACAGCCAGAAAATTCAACCATTATTTTTTTTAACAATTCACTGCCTAATATTATTTTAAATGAGCATTTGTTGACATATGAAATAAATCTATAATGTAACCAGCAATATATTGTAATATGCAAAGTTAGCAAGTCGGTGGGGGCATATCTCGAACGTATAACATATGTATGTTTTGTACACATTTCGTTGTCATGCCGATTTAAACAAAAGATATTTCATAAAAAGAGCATTAAAACAACATATAGTATACATATAACATCGTTACAACTGAAGAAACAGATAAAAAATAGTATTATCGTTCATTCTTTCATTTGATGAGACATATACGTTTCTGGGCATGTCTAAAGTGCTTATATATTAATTGAATTTGTTTAGCATCGTACAAGCTTCTCATTACGTACACGTTCCTAATCACTGTCATATTCGCTTTGTATACCACACTCTCTATACCTCTGTAGAACATAACCCTCATTGCACAGTCGCACACGAATAAAATAGATTTGACAATCATTTGTATTGAGAGCTGTTAAAACGGGACAGAATTTCATATCAGACGTATCACGTTTCATTACTGTCATATTGACCATGATTGATAGGAGACAGGAGAGACATTTAGTTCGTCTGGACATCACATGATACTAGTTTTTTGTCGGGAATGGGGGAAAACGGATAGCATTTGTATTGCAAAAACGCCATACAAAACGGAATTAGAAACAACATTTGTAAATGGCAGCTACAAATGTATCAAATTATGATAATATGAGAAAAATTGAAACAAATATGTTTTTATAAGCGTTTCTTTGCAATAGCCATGTCTACAGTACATATTATATACAACTTACATATCGTATGAGCCATCACGAACTACTACGTTATTGTTTATTTCAATATTGCGTTCTGAAGGATTAATGCGACGTCTATTACCACTGTACAGTAAAGACTTTGCTCACATGCCGTTACCCGTGAACAAACGAAGACACTGCTGTGAATTCTTAAACATATGCGATAACCATTTGGCATATGACCACTTTCTAAATAAAAAAAATGGAATTTGACAACCACAATACAACCACAAACATACAAACACCTAGCGCATAGCATATAGCATAGCAGTATCACTTGCCTTTTTTCATTTCATTATCTGTATTGATATATGACCGTATAAATTAAAGGGTTTTCTTGTATTGCAATGATTCCTCGGCAAAGCCGTTACGACACTCTCTTAATGATTCTTTGTAATATAACATTAAATGTCCTTTGTACTGAGCTAAGCATGTTATTCTTTAATCATTCCAATCAGATTCTGTAGCCAGATTTCACCCATTCACAGCTTTGCCAGCTATAGTATCTATTAAGTTAATGTCAATACATTTAGCCAGCCGTAAAACATACTAAAATTGGGAGTGTAGCAAAATGCATTAAAGTCAATCAATATAATTCAACATTCAGATTAACACATTCCTACGAACAAATGCTATCAATTTATGTATTTGGGCCGTTAGAAAGTTGCATATTATTTTATTCTAAAAAAAGATGGAAATTAACAAGCTGAATAACAGCAACAAACACAACAAGACCAAGGGCATGCATTTTTGCACAGCACTTTTAATTGCATTGCCTTTTTTCTCTATCTGATTCGATAAATGCTCATATAAATTCAAGGTTTTTCTATTATTTCAAGAAAACCTCGGCAAAGCGAATAGGTCACTCTAAAGAGGTTCTTTCTTTAAACCATATCTTTAAATATTCATTGAACCTAGCGAAGCATGTTAGTCCTGAAATGTTAATATCAGATTGTAAGCAAGTTTACCTATACAACAATGCATGCCACAGTTTCGGTATAAGTTTGGACAATACAAATTGCAAGCCGTGAAACATACTTTGGCATTTAAAATTTTAAAATATTTGTTAAATGTTAGTCAATACATATTTCCAGTAATAAAGAAAACATTGACATTCATATCTTTGCAGTATTTAGTAAATGAAAGTCAATATATCTCGCTAGCAATAAAACATACTTTGAAATTCAGATTTGTGCGGTATTTGTTAAATATAGGTCAATACATATTCCAAGTAAAGTTTGACATGATTCAGATTTGTGCAGTATTTGTCAGTACATTCTGCAAGACGTAAAACAGACTTTACATTGAGATTGCTGCAATATCCGTTAATTGTAGGTAAATAAATTGCTGGCCGTAAAACATACTTTTACATGCCCATTTGTTAAATTTAGGTCAATACTCATTCCAAGGCGTATAACATACTTAAACAAGGATATTATTGCAGTGTCTGCTTATTTTAGGTCAATACACATATAACAGGCCAAAGAACATACTTTTGCAGATTTTTTCTAACTGTTGGTAAATAGATAAAAAAATAAATAAAATGTCTGTAAATAAATGACATACTTTGACATTTTGAGTGTTATTTGTTTTATAAAAAGGAAAACAACAAATCCAATGTAAATAATTTTATATATTAAACACCAGTATTGGAAAATGCACTTGTTGTATACGAAATATATGTCTACAATCCCAACGTAATAAAAAGGTGGTTTTCCCCATATTAAAGTATCCAATAATGTCACATTATGCACGAGACGAAGTAAAACAATGTAGTTTTGCTGACTTCAAGTATCACATTTCTAACCTTTTGTTCTAGATATATACATGTGTACGTTTTATTAACAGATGCTGTCATCGATATGTAAATATGTCATATTTCTGTGTCCATATATAGACTGTATGTCTGTTATGAATGTAAATGAATAAGATAAGATCGCAAAAACAACGTGCTTTGGCAGTGCGTATTAAATTATCGTATAACTGACGACTTACTTTAAGTATAATTTACAAATATGTAGGTCAAAGCATATGTTCAACTTTGAATATTTTATGGCAATATTTAGCATCTTTGATCCAGTCGCCGTGTTCACGGGAGTTTATATTTTTTACGCAACATATCTGCTCCTTTGAGGAAAATTAAACGGATAAATAGTCGACAAGTAAAGTAAGTGCAATAATTGAGAAGCTTTAATCGTAGGTGTATACAATCAATGCTTAAGGTGTTTAGAGTTTATTTCATTTATTAATTAACATAAGACATCACGTTTCGGGGTAAATGCACTCTTTTTAATAATTACATTGTCGAACTACGCTAATTGCTTTTATCAATAGTTACTAATTGTCACGCAATATTGGAAAAAACGGTCTGTTGAACAGTGAAGTTATAGCTTGTGTAGGTATCTCTCCTTTGCCGTTACACGATCCGTGATGAGATGTCATGAGTTTGTGTCATTCTTAAGCCGGTATAGAATCCGTGATACGATAGCACACAATCGCTCGTTAATGACAAATAGCTGTATTGGAAGTAGGGAAATAATGTTCTCGAGTTTCTAGGAAACGCGGGTTTCCTGCAATCTCCCTCAAACAGTATGGTTACAGGGCTAATTTAAAATCACACGGGAATGAATGGCTTTGGTTAAGAATTGGATTTCTCTACGGGCATTCCACAGTCGTTTAAAGGACCAAAATTTAAAAGTGATAAAAAATCATTTTTTATTCAGTTTTGAGATGTTATATTAAGCAAGAAAATTTTATATATCCGTTGCAACATCTGTAGCTGTAATAACGAGTTGATCAAAGTCGTAATAGCATAGACGAACTTAAACTTCCTCCGTCACCGAAAATTTTCTCTTTCGGGTAATATTCATCTTTAGGTGTCTCTTTAATTATGTACCAAAATATTGCTACTTGAAAGAAATATTTACAAGCACTTCTGGGTCACCTCATTTAGAACGTTCGTCAGAACTTAAGTCACTTCTGATGGCAATTCATTCGGTCCTTCGTCTTAAACTATTTTAAAAAAATACATTGGTTTTGACATTAAGGTATATTGCATAATCCCATTGCCATGAATTGATTAAATAAAATGGTTTATATAAATAAGCTTAATTATATTTTGTAGGGAGCTTAAATACAAATTTAAATTTAATATAAGTATGCACATGTTATGTAAATACATCGACTAGCCGTATAAAACATAGAACAGTTTAATGAAACCGAATTGTATTTGTTTAGATAATGCTTGTAATTGTCATGACATTGATCTATATTTGATTCTTCTTCAATGTAAGCGCAGAAGCTTCGCACGTTCTCAATTCTAAACAAACACATGTAACAAAAGCTTTGAGCGTAGGCGTAAGCTCAGATAGCAGTTTCCTCTATATTAACCAACAGTATCTGTGTGTAGTACTGTGATGACTATTACAATAACATTGACAATAGACCATAGCATTGATTATTCTAGCATTGTTTTATCTCTACCAGTTCTATTTCGAGAAGAAAACTGGCTAATATCGTATTCAGTTTAGTACATTTATCTATATATATGTTATAAATTTCTATACATTTTTCTGAGACGTTTTTTGTCACTGGTATTTTTTATTCGTTTGTTCTGTCCAACACTATGTTTGTTAATCATTAGGTTATATTCCTATATGTATGTTATGTAAATATGCCGCACAGGGACTGAGAGTGAGATCCTATAGTATAAGTAAGCATTTATTAAGGCAGACACACTGTTCTTACTTATTCCATTACGCCACTTTTCAGACTTCATAGCAACATGAAGAAGCTTATTACAAGAAAATGAGAAACAAGAGCATATTTTTTTTTAATTAAACAAAAACATGCTTTATCGCAATCTTGTGGGGATGTGTTCGTAGAAAGCAAATCAAAATATGGAAGATAAATATTGTTGCTCTTTTTTATACAAGACATATATGTCTCATCTGCTCAAACAAATTGACAGAACACGCTCTATTGATACATATCGTTATCTAAATGTATCAAATAGCAAAGTAATAAAATAGGTGAAGTTTTGTTCATCTTTTCCTTTGAGATTTGGACAGTGCCAAGCATAGACCAAACGTCACTGGTTGATTCGGAAGCCGAAGCATGTGGGTTTTTTTCATCTGAAACACAATTAAAACGGACCGAATTCTATGAATCTCCATCTCATGAACATCCAGTAGATGCGGTCAATACTGAACTATCAAATTGAATATGTGTCTGAAAACATCTCCCTCGGCTGACTAGAACAATGTAACGAAAACAAAAGACCGTATTTGTGAAAACTGTGTCGCTGACAATAGATACAAATATAGATCCCTGGGGATGGCTTTGATGAGCTATTTTATTTAATTCAGGAGACTCCGGATAAATGAGTATACACAATCTATAGAAGGAAAGGTACGTTAGTAACATTTCATTGCATTTACTGCATTTTTTCTATCACGGTAGAAGGAAATCGTCAGTGAATATTATTGCTTAATAAATAATTTGAGAAGCTTACTTTAATTGATTTCAAGTTGATTTAAGGATGGCAAGGAAATGCCAATAATTTAATGTACTAGGGAACGTAGCTGGGACGATGACGCCGAAACCAACAGACAAAAAGGTCACAGCAATTAGCCACAGGCAATTGAGAAATCTCGCATGTACATTGTCTTTTTGTTGTACATTTCCTGGGGTTTTACAGCGAACACAATTTAATTAAGAAACAATTACATTGCATAACTGGAACTTTTCATCACTCACGTCTCATTTTAAATACATGAAAGACCTAAAGGTATTACAATAACAGTTAACAAAACACCATATATTTAATTGCAAGACATAACGTTAATTTGAGAAGCTTCAAATTAAAAGCGAACTGGCAGTTTTATAGTGCAGTGTTAAATTCAACTGAAAGTCTTTCTTTTGTGTGAATGTGTATTTGTCATCAGGAGATACATCAAAGTTTAACACAGAAACGACATATATGAACGACAACATGGAAATATAAACATACTTGAAACGATTATCCTAACATCATTTTAAGTGCGCTAATACTAGCAAGGACACATATAAAAACACAAACATAGTATGTGTAATACAATTGAACAATTTTAATTGATCTATAGAAATAATAAGCTCAATTCATTTCCTTCGAGTTTATACGATATTTTTTTTATTTTGTACAATCATGATTTAAATGACGGATTTCGTCACTTGAATGCAATAACACAATATCTGCTCCTATTTCAATATGCAGTAATTCAGGTATTACACAAGGGCGACAAAAAAGATCCTAAAAATGTTCTGTTTAAGCTTCGATGTTTCACCTCAGGTTTTAGCGTATCCCATTTTAAAGTGTATTAAAATTACACTGCCAAATAACATATGTACTGAAATAAACATAAAGAATATCACAACTTTATATTATTTATGGTATCTTTATGATGTTAAAACTATTTTCAGCCATACCGACTTAGTGCATATAAGCTGGAATTAAATGTTTTCAAATTAAAATATACCATTCATACAAACGATTTCTTTTTAAGTTAAGAGCATGTTTTATGCAAATTATTATTAATGATGTCAAGGAATACACTTTAAGGGAAACTTCTGATATATTTTGACATCATATAGTAAAACGACGCGAGTTTTATATCCTTGCAAATGATTATATATTAAGTAGATACTGATGTTTAGTGTTTTAATATTACTTTATAAGTATAATATGGCAATTTAAATTAGGAACAAGGAAGCAACATAGAAACATATTAGTACAAGCGTTAGCACTTAGTTTATGAGGTCATGAAGTGAATTAATATAATTAATTAATTATATATAATTATCGAACAGTTAGTACGGTATCATTGTCCAGTTTATTGCGTTCTTCGATTCGATAAAACTGTCGGTTCATCATTCAAACGTAAGGTTTGGAAATTCGATCAATGTGATTATGTAAAACTAACCGTATCTCTAACTTTGACGGGATGTCTTGTGTGCACTCAGATATCAACATATATACCGATAATTTCACTAACCACTTCATGGCTATGTGCGAGACCTGCATACCTACAAAGACTGTTGTAATTCGCAATAAAGACCCCCCTTGGTTTCATAATGAAATCCGAAAATCTCTTCGACAAAGACGGCGCGCTTATAGAAAGGCAAAACGTGTAAATTCCAAACACCAATGGTGTATATACAATCAAATACGAAATCGTGTTACCAACCTTGTTCGATCTGCCAAGCAGTCACATTATGAAAAACTAGCTACACGACTCAAGGAAAAAACATTCCCACCTCCGACTTTTGGAAAACCATAAAGAACTTCGCTATACCAACAATTTCATCTAAAGAAATCCCACCACTTAGCAATAACGGCATCATCTACGAATCAGATACAGACAAAGCGAACCTACTTAACACTTTCTTCCAATCTCAGACTCAATTAAATATACCAAACAGGCTTGTCCTTCCTCCATTGATACTGATAAGCCAAAACTACAAGACTTTGTTATTTCACTTCAAGACGTAATTGATTCAATAATGGTTCTTAAAACAGGCAAAGCAACTGGACCAGACTTCATAAATAGCTTTGTGCTGAGGGAGGTAGCAATTGAAATTTCTTACCCACTTCGTGACCTTTTTAATACCTCACTTCGGCTTGGTAAAGTACCATGTAAATGGAAGCTAGCTCATGTCTGTGCTATTTATAAGAAGTCTGACCCCCAAGATGTTGGAAATTACCGCCCTATTTCCCTATTAAGTGTTATCAGTAAGGTTCTTGAAAGAATTTTGCATAAGTATATGTTCAATTTATTGCGTCAAAACGACTATCTAACACCATTTCAATCTGGTTTTGTTCCTAAAGACTCCACTGTCAACCAGCTTGTATCGATCTATCATTCTTTTTGCCTCGCTCTAGATGAAGGTAAAGAAGTAAGAGCAGTATTTTGTGATATTTCGAAAGCTTTTGATCGAGTATGGCATGATGGTCTAATCCATAAACTTCGTGAAAGTGGCATTACCGGTTCTTTATTGTTATGGCTTTGTGATTATCTCAGCGAACGTAAACAACGTGTTGTTCTTTCTGGTTCTATGTCTAATGCTGTTACAATATCAGCTGGAGTCCCTCAAGGTTCCATTTTTGGGCCTCTGCTCTTTCTTATCTACATTAATGACATTGTCTGCGATATACAATCAAATATACGGCTATTCGCAGATGATACAACCTTGTACTTAATAGTCGAAGACCCCGTGCTTGCCGCGCAGCAACTTACTGATGACCTAGAAAAAATCCATATGTGGGCTGACAGATGGCTTGTTACATTTAATCCTGCGAAAACCAAATCGCTACTTTTCACTAGGAAGTCTAATAGACAAGTGCACCCCTCAATATTCATGAATAATACCCAACTATCCGAAGTTACAACTCATAAACACTTGGGCGTCACTCTTTCTAGCACATGCTCCTGGCATGATCATATTCAATCCATCAAACAGAACGCTTGGCAGCGAATTCACTTCATGCGATCATTCAAATACGTTCTTGATCGTAAATCGCTTGAGGTTCTGTATTTCACATTTATTAGGCCTTTGTTGGAATATGCCGATGTTGTCTGGAATAATCTGACTCAAGCTAATGAGGATGACTTAGAAAAAGTACAACATGAGGCGGCCAGAATTATATCGGGGGCAACTCGACTAGTATCTCTAACCAATCTTTATGTTGAAACTGGAATCAAACCACTCAAAGAAAGGCGACGTAAACATAAACTTATTCTATTTTACAAGATGTTTCACTCCCTTGCACCAGCATATCTAACTTCACTAATTTTAACAAGAGTTGGCGATACTACCTCGTATAACCTTCGAAATGCAGATAACCTTCGGAACATTTCATGCAAATCACAGTTGTTGACGAGTTCATTTCTGCCATCAACTATATCCGCATGGAACGCACTCCCGGAAAAAATTCGTTCATCGCCATCCGTACCTTCTTTCAAATACAAACTTAACAAGAACACAAAACAAGTTCCTGACTTCTACTACGAAGGTGACCGCAAATCCTGTGTCAATCACGCGAGGTTACGTATGCACTGTAGCAATCTTAATGAACATCTATTATCAAAAAAATATTGTAAACAGTCCTAATTGTCAATGCGGTGAAATTGAGGACACCTTTCATCTTTTCTTCACCTGTCCATTATATAGCGTCCAAAGAAATCATCTAATTTTTCAGTTATCCACCGTTGGGCAATTGTCTCTTCAGCTGTTACTCTTTGGGTCGAAGGAAGCCTCATATCAAAAGAACAAACTTATCTTTGATAGCGTCCAGAACTACATACGCCAATCTAAACGTTTTTGAGTACACATCATAACAAACCTTATCCCAATCCCGATCTGACCAGTGCCTGTACCACCTCTCTCGTTCAGCTTCCTTTTATTCTATCGTTATCTTTCCCTCCTTCTAACTAAATGATTTCAGACTAAAACAACTTGTTTTACATACCATAGTTTACACAATACGACTATAAGATTATATTTATTCGAGTCACCGCAACTTGCGCACTAGCCTAAGCAGCGTAAATGACCTACAGAAGCGAGACATAATATAAGCCTTAAGGCTTTCTTCTCAATTCTATTTTTATTACACTATTGTTTTGTGCATAATTAACATATTCGTTGTTTATATGCATTACATATTTGGTCTTTGTTAACGTTGATTATGCTCAAATTTGTTAAACTAAACTAATTGTAAATATTATATCGAAATAAATATTGTTTAAACCAATTAATATAATTGACGCATCATTTCTATATTCCATCACATTTTATGTTAATATTGTTTTTAAGAGCGAAATAAGCTTTAAATGATTATTTTGATTTTTCAATTATAATATATTATCTTGACATTGACGTCATTTTTCTTACTAACGAAGCAATCAAACGTGAGCGGAATGAGCAAATTAGTTGGGGTTTTTAATTTAAAAAGGCTTGATATTGGCGATGAATGTGTTATATTACAGTTGTCGTAACAATGAATATGTTACACGATGAAAAAGAACCTTACATTTTACGTCATTTCATACAAAAAAAATATCTATGAGTAGAAACGTTTAAAATCAGCAATATAAAATTCGTAAATCGAATATTTTGGTTTCCTGTAATTCATATCTGCATTAATTTATTAATATAATATGAATATCACCGTTATTATTTCTGATGGTTATCATGCATATACGAAATGACTCTTTTGTTTTTAAACTGGTTATGGCTAGTAGGTAACTTGACTGTCTCAAATTGGATTACAATACTCAAGTCATATAAGATCTATCCAATATCCATTTCCACCACAGCAAAATGACGACAATCATATTATAGGATTTTACTCCTGGTAATTTGTTTTAATTATTAAAGCATTGCGTTTTATGTGTTTACTTAATGTTCTCTTATGTCAGTAGGAGAGGATGTAAATGTGTTTGGCACAAATACGTCTTGTGGCATAATTTGTTAACAATATACTGCTAATGCAAATTTCTTGTATTTACTCTGGGCAACACTTTTGGCATCGCTGTGGCAGACAATGCATTTGTACACAGATAAAATGCGTTATTTTTAATATTGATATCGAAAACAAACTTTCACCCAACACTCGTTGTATATAGATATACACATATATGTAACAATTTTGTACTGTTCAATGTTGAAGATTTTTTTGTCTCTTGTTACCTTTTTTTCAATATATTTCATGAATACCTCCAGTGGTTGGGGTTTTTAAGCTGTTGAGTTCAGTTGGGTTGAGATGCCTCGTGTGTTATTCTATTTGCCTAAGATATTTTGTCTGAGTCTGAATATCCCTAAGGAAATAAACAGAAATACAAATCATGGTATTGATTATTTTAGCATTGTTTTAATATCTCTATTCGCTTTATTTTACAAAGGGCAGAGGCTTATAGTATTGTGTGTATTATATGATCTATTATATCCACTAATGAGAACGAAACCCGTCGACGACAATTATTTTAGCGTGTAATTTGCGTAACGTTTAATGTTACGACCAATATTTCATATAATAGTGCCTCAGAGGTGCTGTATATGTGTTTATCTATGGATATAGGACTCATTCATTTCAGCAACGTTTTTTTCTGTCGCTAGTGGTATTGGTAATTACTTTCTAATAACATAGAATAGTTTATTACATACCAGGGTGCTGTCTTTCTAGTGTATTATGTAAATATAATGCAAGGAAATCGTTATCTTGTGATTAACGTTCCTAGTTTTTATAGTATATATGCACTGTGCTGTTTATGGCGTTTTGTGCTGTTGTTCCATGTTCTTGTTTGTGTTGTTGTTGTTGTTTTTGTTTTTTTATGTTATATGTATTTCGCGTTTACCCTGTGCCATTAAACGGGGTTATGTTTAAATTTTCGGCTACTGAACTTGTTTCTTTTTTTTTTTCACATAAGTATTGAGAATGATATCCAACAAATCGATTAAACAATTAAAACAACTTATCTCTTCTTGCTACAGGAAGGTCCGTTACGCCTACAAGAAGGTCTATTATAAGGCTTAATATTTGGTTTCGTTTAACCGGGCATATGCCCTTAACTTATTGTCAGCATTGTACGCGTCAAACTTAAATTTCGCAACAACATTCAAAAGTATAAGCATAATTTGAAACCAAAACCAGCTGATTTATCGGCGTCGTCAAAATATCTGGGTAGAAGAAATGACAAAAATGACAAATAAAAGGCACTTTTCTTGTCGTTGTGGTTGTTTTTAATTTAGCGCTCATACAACTTATTATACAACTATCCTCTACTTGTAGAGAGTATCCAATAGCAATATTATACTTTGTTGTTGTTCATATATGAACGGTGTCAAACAGATATAAAAGTAATTTTGTAATACTGAACACGTGCTTTATTTTCTGGTACCCAATTAAATCGGATAGACTCATATAAATCTCCCGTTAACGGACATCTAGTAGAAAGGGTCGATACCGAGCTTTCAAATAACAAAAACATCTGTAAAATAACGACCTCCACGGAGAAATCCAATGTCAAGAAAACACAAAAATACCACATTCAATTTAGCAAAGATTGTGTCTCTGACAATAGATATAAAAGCCAGATATAAATATGATAGAACAAATTGCAATGCAAAGTGCAATATTCAAAGCCACTAGTGTACTAGTATCTCGCCAGTGCAAATTCTTACATAAAATTATTTGAGAATTTGAAATGAGAAAAAAGTTGACTTGTCACCAAATTGACGTGGACGGCCTATAAGAGTTGTGAACAATATAAAGAATATCAATAATAGTAATAGATTTATACCGCTTGAGAAATCCACTTATTTTATGTGAATTATTTTTATCAGTTAAACAGGAATTGACGTCCAATCTGTGTGGAATTGTTAGCTTTGTGTCTAAACAATGTTTAAATTAATTAAAACGTGTTCCACGTCATCGCATTATGTATCCCCAGATAATGCATCGTTGGAATAAAATTGGCGTTCTGTCTAGGAAGGCGAAGAAATGAATAAATAATTTAATGAACTCAAAATTGGCAATGTTTGTTTACTAGAACTTTCAACCAAAATAGCAGAATAATTGTAACATTTTGCCAGACAAAGCACTTAAAATAAGGAAAAGATGACAAACGGTAATTTATACTGGACATTTCTTACGGTCTCTCATTGAAATTGTTATACTCGACATGCTTAAACATGACTGCGGGAATATATTTGAGTAAGAAACCACGCAATAAAGCAGGAGTTTCGTAATAAAAAAGGCGATTTTACATTTGCGTGTTACGAATATTGAATGGACTTGAAATGATTTTGACGGCTATTATAAATGTCCAATGCGAATATATACAAACAATTAAACGTGGAAAATGTCGATAAAGCACGAAGATCCGCAAATCTTCTTGAAGGTATGATTTGCCGAAATAGACTGTACTCTTATCGCAGTGCTTAAAGGGACAGAGTCTCAAACACGTTGCCTACCAAGCGACCGTCGGGAAAAAATTGCTACGAGGAGGAAGCACTGTGTTTTTTCACAATGTTTAGCTCTAGAAAGCGTTGGTCTTATGATTCTTGAAAGTGAACTAATCGTCAACTTAGTGCAATAACTCAATAATTGCATATAGATATAGAAGCAGACATTGAGTTCTTGCACCAAGGTGACGTTATAGCAACATTTCTAATAAAGAGGGACCCTCTCCTATCTCATTTAACGAAGACGTGCATTACAGCATTGACCGTCGTCCCCCTTACGTCTCGGTATTTATCATAATGATGTCCATCTATTTGTGGTTGACAATGAGTCGATGCCCTAAAACTTATGTTTTTCAGAAGGGTTCTGAAAATAGCTGGGCGTTTCGTCTATGTAATACGTCGATTGAGGGTCAAAGATAATGTCTTTGCAATATTTATGTGAAATCTACAGAAACAAGCTCAGTAGCCAAAAGTTTAAACATAAACCCAGTTTAATAGCACTCGGTAAAAACATAGACAAAGACATAGAACACAAAAACAAAAAAAATACAAACAAGAAACTTAAAGAACAGCACAAAACTCAACAAACAGCACATTATATTACATACTATATATAAAAAAACAAGGTATGTTTATCAAGGATTGTTAGGTACCGCTTTGGAACGGTCAGAAAAATGTAAATTTACTGGGTGTATAAACCAGTTTAAGTGCACAAACCTCACTCTTATCCCAACAATCCCAAATAAAGAAAAAAAACGTAAAAGGTAAATCTTATCAAAGTATGCATTAACTTGAGGAAACTTAATAATAAAACAAATCCCAAGTACTTCTATGATTAGAGATCTCAACTCTATATGCAGACGGAGGAATGCAATTCAGAGCACCTAATGCAAAAACTTTTCAAAAATACTAAATAAAAAGCATCATTGTACTAAAACTGGGAACGAATAAAGAAAACATTGTTAAAAATAAAAGCGACATATATTAGCTTTTGTTTTTCTTTTAAATGATTACCTAAAAATATTTGAAGAAAATGACGTCAAATGCCAAAACACTCCGAGTCATCCAAAAAAGGTTACATGAATTTGCAAACGTTTTATATAATCAAAGGACTGAAAGCTTAGTTACGTAAGGATGCTATATTCAACCCTATATTTTGTTTCAGGAATTCATCTTCAAAAACTAGAAGGCAAGTACTCTTCAAAGTATTGCCTTTATATCCAACGTTTAAATAAAATCCAAGTAATTCATTGAGTTTATTTGCCCAACTTCCTGCTGGAAACATTTCTTTAAAACATCACCATAAAAAGCGGGATGAGCAATACTATTAGCAATCAGCGATTTAAGACTACTATTGTTCTTTGATATAAGACTATAATGACAATTAACAAATTTTGAGAAAGTTTTCCTTAATTAATAATATCTGAAACCCTATTTTATAAGTTTTTCCGTCATAAGTTTACTGCAGTCTTCGAAACTGCCTATGGCGATATTTTCCCGAGTACATATTGTAGACGAGGCGTTGCTGTTATAACTGGTATATTTTAGCAGAAAATATGAGTGCTGGTTGGTTCAATGAATACAGGGAAATCAAAACGAAGACATATACAATTAAAAGACATCATCGGAAACTTATTTAAGGTGTTCAAGGCATTCGTTATTGGTGTTTCATTTGCCTATGCATGTGTGCATTCAAACAGGATATCGCGGTCATAAAACTTAACCCTGAAGTTTCTGTTCTGTTATAATTGGAACACAAAGCATAAGAAAGAATATGTCAATCGTCAATGTTGATGATAACATATACCCTACCAATTATAGCATTCATGTTGTGTGTTTTTTTTTAATTTGCAACAGTATATGTTGGTATAAAAATGCATTTTGTATACCGGTTGTGATAGTAAAATTTTATCTGCCAGAATAAAATACTCCAAAATATCCAGGGAAGTTTTATTTAAAAGTTTTATAAAACGATAATTGTGAACATCCAAATGATTATGTTATTCGAATGATTATGTACGAATGAAAATGGTCTGTTGTTTAGTATATGTAAAACTGTTAAAGTGTGGCTTTAAACTGGGTCTTGGATAATTGCACATTCCATTATGTCAGTTTGATCTTACGAAATTATAAAAAACGCGTATCCCGACATGTATCATACATATTTTAGCAACATGGCTAAAGTTAATGTAAAAGTAATATTTATGCGAAAAACTACAGAAACAAGCACAAACCGAATTTATCACTTTTAGAATTAAATGGCATCCACTTCGCACTACCGTTTTAAAGCGAAAAGACAAACACGGAATCTTTTAAATTGCGCTCGTCTGGATAATTATTTGTCCTAAGCAAATTGGAAGTAGGAATCAATGAACGTGTCTTGCCGCTGACATGTTTTTGTAGATTTGTAGTTTTATGTGCTTTATTTTAAGGATATTAATTTTAAACCGTTGCAAAACTTCGCAATAGGTCTGAGCAAATATAGAGAGACAGTGAAACCTAGTTCTCATATCATAGGCATTTGTTGTAAAGCTGGATGCATAAGCTTTTCTACTTATTAAAGGAGTATCCGAAACTGAGAAACATCATTAGACCATCTTCCCATGCATCCTCTGTTCATGGAATTGACCGCAATTTGCATTGAATTATAGAAATTCAACCATGATCATATTTCTTGGGTGTTTTGAAACCTACTTTATACCACGTAATCATAATATTCATATCCTCAAACAGCGCAATCAGACAAATCGAAGGGTTGGATTCGTTTTTTCAACTACAAATGCGTAATCCTATTAAACGTACAACTCTCCATAACTGTCGTGTCGATTCAGAGAGTTCTTTTACATGTGTTATCCTACAAAAATGATGGAGAAAATGTGATGAGGACAATTTTGTATTCAATTGTCTTAAAAAGGCCATTACCGAAACAAGCCCGGAGCAGACAGGATGTAGGCGGATATTTCATTTACGTCCATACATGTTTTTCTGAAACTGCATTCAATTAAGACAAATGGGTCTACACAAGCGCATACTCCATCAATTTAAAGACCAAAGAGAAGTCGCACAACAGTACATGTACATGAAGCTTATGGTAAAAACAAAAATTTGCAGTCGTTTGTGACATTTAAACTCTCCTGTCCGGCATCAATCACTCACCTCTAGATTTAGTACAACCTCGCACAATTCAACTCATATCAGACATATATTACACATTTAACATGTGTCGTGGGTAGGGAACACGATCCTTAAACCTGTAAATATGGCACGTGCTTTAATGATGTAGTGTACAAACATATCCCAACGTGCCCGTGCCACAGCGCATCACAACCTCTCTAATACCTATACAACTAGGCGCCAAGATTATAATGAGAGATTTTTCACGAGCTTTCAAAACTGTCGTTACCGTAATGACGGTCACAAAGTGAAAAATTCGAAGAAAAGAAGTTTTACAACAAGCAATAAATTTAGTAGTGTATATGTTTAATTCTCTACCAGCAGTTTTTACCTCAAGGTGTTCCTTCCTTTTGTTTAAAATCTAGAAATCCGTTTTCAGTTGGTAAAAACAAACGATCGTTGAATTTTTGGGGAAAATGTCAAGTCTTATTTGTTTGCATGCCTTTGACACTTCAATGGCCCTTTATTCTTGGGTCACGATGAACATTAAGGCACATTCAGATTGTGCCATAATTTGTTCCGAATGGTTAGCATAGATGATGAAAAATGTTTGCATTTCATTGGCCATAAGTTTTAACATTTGCATTGGCTATTTCTCTGAAACAAATAATGCGATCTGCTTGTTTATGAAAAAATAGATAAGACATAATCCGTTACCGTGGTCATCCCAGTTGTTAAGGATTTGACACGAAACGCTTTAGGCAAAGTTAATTTAATCATATATTGATAATTCAATAGTGTGATATGGCTTTTGATCAAATTTGTTTGAGATAGTATTCATTAAATAATCAGCGGACACCGTCAAAGCCCTACAAGATTACCTCACGTGTCTGCCATATTTCGTAGGCGACAAAATAATCAGCTAAATGGCTATAAAACCTTACACTTCCACAGTCGGTAATTACTAAATTGATTAAGATAGTTGACCACATTTCTACAATGCAGTGGTCATAGCTTGGTACATAGTCCAGCGATCTTACTAACATAGTAGTTAATGATAGAAGGATTTAAGAAAGGGTGTCAAAAAGGCAACATGGTCAACATATGATAATTCATTGGTCATAATTCTGATAAGACTGAAGAGATCTTGCTGATCAGTTTTTCAAATTCGTTGATTACAGAAATAATGAGATCAGGCACAAGCTAGTTAAGCCACCATATTTATAATTGACTACATTACACGAGCAAATTCAGCTGTTAGACATTTCAAATATAACAAATTATCAAATATAAAAACTCAATGGCTTCTGTTTTAACACATTCTAAATATCTAAGCCAAATTAGTTATCCTCTATAACTAAATATTGGAAAAACTATTTGTTGGAAAGTTTGGTTCTGGCTGTTGTAGGTGTGCTTTTTCGTAAGAGTTTACATGATGAAATAACTCGTAAAAGACAAATAGCTGTATTGGAAGTAGTTGAATAATGCTTTTGAGTTTCTAGAAAGCGCAGATTTCCGGCTATCAGTCTTATTTTTATTTCTGCTTTCAAGGTTATAATTTATTTAACTTCACTAACGTTTTGATTAAGGACAATCGCGTTTGAACTTAACAATATTAACCGCTGACGCGTTAACTGGGAGGAAAAGTATTTATTTGAGTCCAATACGTGATGTATTGATAGCGATGTGTGTTAAAACAATGTTGAACTATTAAACTTAAACGTTTTCCACGGCGTCGCTCTATTTTCTATAGTGTAAGCTTATGCCTTATGGATAAGATGTGGCGTTCTGTCTAGGAAGGTGAGGATAAATAAACTTGAAATTGGTAATTTAGCTGATTGTTTCATTGGACTTTTATCCAGAAGGCAACATAGTTGTAACAATCGGTCAGGCTTATCTCCCGAAATGAGAAAGAGATGACAGAGGGGTCAAATATATTAACATAAACCTATTTAAATGAAGAGGTGCATTACAGCATAGTAGTTGTATCAAATAACAGTTTTAAGTCATATCGTATTTTAGTTAACATCTATCATTCAGAAAATATTACCAAATTTAGATGTTGAATATTTTCAATAGTTGACACCATACAATTAAGAATTATCGTTCATAATGACACAGAAACACACGGATTGGAATTGTTGAGGTTAAACACTTAATTGTTTTCTGGTCTTTTTATTTGAGTATGTTTACTTCTGAAGTATTATTTAAACTATTCTTCAAACGGAAGCATCTTTGATCATTCTAATGTGGTAGTTTTTTTTTCGTTAAGACTTTACCTAGTAATTATATTCTAGATCAAACAACCAGCTTCTTAACTTCATAAACGTGTTTTTTAATATAACTATAATTGCATGTTATTATGGATATATGTATGCCGAAGGAAGCTCATTGAAACCAGTATTTTGATCAGTTTCCTCCAGTTCGGCACATTTCTTTGTTTTCTGTTTAGAGTAATTGACAGTGAAGTTTGTAAGGAAGGCAATTTGGTTCAAGTCGACGGCTCGATTTAATGACCCAAAAGAACAAAACACATGAAATTAAATATTAGCGCGTTTACTTATCTTTCCCCTATGTGTTTGAAATTTACCTAAATATCTTTGCATCCATCGACACGGTTCGTTAAAAGAAATTGCACATCTAGGTAATATTTCTCATATTCAACTACTTACCAAATAAAATCATGCTTAATCTTAGAACATACAGTTTCAAATAAGAAGCACATAGTTGCAAATCAGCCCTCAAATAAGAAAATATCATCTTTCGGGTAAATTTCAGCATAAAAGTGTATTACCCCATGAAGCAAATAGAAATTCTGTTTTCTGTAGTCTGTTTTAGACGCCCTACAGTTGACCCTTACCAGAAAATATATTTAGCTGTTTTGAAACATACGGGGAAAATCTAATCGGTCTTGCTTCTTAGACAAATATAGCAATTACAGAATTACATTTTACATCAGTTGATAAAATAGTATTTTTCGGATAAAACAATTATGATATTGTGTATGAAATATGCTGAAATATTAAATTTTAAAATTAAAAAAAATATACATACATGTGTTCTTTTATTGTTAGAACTCTCAGTGAACAAAGGATAGCAAACACTTTATTTATAGCATTAATAATTGTAAAATTCTTGACATAGATTTATATTTGATTCTTCTGTAATGTAATCGCAGAAGCTTCGCACGTTCTAAAGGTGAATAAAAATCAAGTTACAGAAGCTGTCAGCGTAGGCGTTAGCTCTGATAACAGTATTATTCTATAGTAACCAGCACTATCCATCTCATCCCGTATGTAGCATTGTGATGACAATTACGAAGAGTCCGAACATCCCTAAGGAAACAAACAAATATACAAACTACGATATTGAATAATTGTAATTACCTTACTTTCTAGCAACATGTTTATTGTTTGCTAGGTTGTAATCCTTACAATGACTGATGTGACAAAGGGTTGAAAGGTTGAAATCCCTAATTTATGTCATGTTAATATGCTAAGTCATTAACCTTTTCAATGAGATTCTATAATTCATTCAAACATAGACAAAGGCAATCAATCTGTTCTTGCTTACTCGGTTACGCAACTTAAGTTATTTTTTTCGTGAAACCGGGCACTTGTACTCGAAGACAAATTGTTAACCTACTTTGGTAGCTTACAAACTCGAATGTAAGTAATACCAAGTTCCTGTCACAATAGAACGGAACTCCATTAGGACAATCGCATGTGAGTGTGTTGAGCTGAAAGGCGATACTCGAAAGTACGATGGTGAAAACGCAAACTCACGAATTTACGATATAGAAACCACGACAGTAAGATGATGATAACGCGACAGTACGCTAACGAAAACGCTGAAATACGACAGTATCATGATGATAAGGCAATATACTAACGTGTTTCACTATCGAAATGGCGCGTCTCCACAATCGTGATATCGTGATATCGCGTTTTTCGTACTTCTAAAATTACTATTTCAAAAACGATGACACAGATGTTACTGGTAAAATGGCTACTATCAAAACGTCGAGGGGCTTTTGTTAGCGATTGAGTTTAATGCAATTTGTTATTGAATGGTATATTGTATGGTATTACGGTCTTTCGATAATGCTTTGTAGATATTTCCTCAAATCAAGCTATCCAGTTAAGGGAAGAACACTGAAAAATCCGACATTCATTTCTGCATTGTCAGTAAATGACTTAATAATTTGAGGAAACCCATTACACGGACGTAAGTGACCAAAGATTTAGTCTGTTTTTTTTATTCAAAAACAGTTAACCAAATAAGGCGAAGCCAAAATTGCATGATTAGCGTTTTATAGAGAGCTAGAATGCAAACTCATACAAATGGTCTCTAAATGCATGTATGAGTATTACTAAGAGAACCCATCCCCATTTAGATCTTTCTTCGCTGACAGTTCATAAGGCGGGTTATCCAAATATAATTTGATCTATTTATAGCCTGTATATTTTGTTTTGTGATATTATATGTTCCTTGTATAGTACCTTTGAGGCATATATTATGCGCCAATAAACGGGGTTTCGTTATTTTGGACTAATTAGCTTGTATTTTTATATATTTTTTTATCGTCAATGAATGGGAAAAAGGGTTAGATATGTAAGTTTAAAAAGTCGAAACCGGCGATACGTAGCATGCATTAAAATATCATTGAATGTATCATATTATTTCCTGAAAAATGAGCTTACTAATATAATAGATGCTACATGGACTTGGTTATTATTACGATAACACTGTTTAGAAGCATAATGTTAAAGTTAGTACTTCAGGGTGTTGGCAGTATTGCAGTTATCCTACCTGTCAATAAACAGTGTGTACTTCCGAAGGATCTCTTTTCAAGAATGTATTAAAACAAATTAACCAAAATACTATCATGCACCAACATTACCCAATAACTAAGTAAATCTGATATGCTAAGTACTTCTGAATGTAGAGATAGGCAAACACTGTTGCCTGCTAACAGTCTTTTAATTAAAGGAATGTATTGGTATTAGCAACTCGATGTCCCAGGGGAATGCCTTTCCTTGTCCCTGGGATTTTAGGTTATTAAGGCAATTTCTTTGGGATATGTATTGTTCACTATTGCTTTCAAATTGTACAGATAAAGGTCGGATAGAGTTTACATTAATACCTATACAAATGAAACCATGGCCTTCGTAAATTGAATTGTTCATCGGCATTGTTCTGAGAATACGTCACGAACCTCCCTGAGGTGAGTCTTAAATACTATTTAAAAACTGATTTACTAACAAAAAGTTGTCATAGTTACCATAGTTTATATCAACTTTAACCAAAAGCTATGGCGATCTTGTTTGAATTATGCAGGACTTGGACAATCATATAATACAATGATACAATATATCCTACAAGACAGAGTCCCTCAACGAATAAGCATGGGTTGTGTGTCTTTCGTTTAGTTTTTTTAAGACCTTAACATTGTGCAATTTAACAGATTATTTTATTGTACCATGTTGTTACATAGTAATATAGTGACATTGTTCAAATCTTCCAAGGAATTAATCCACACCTACATTTTAGTACTGTAACAGTCGTTCAGGTATTCTTAGCCTTTAAAGAAACATGACCTTTTTGAAATTAATGCATCAGTCATATTACTTACATTTTGAAGGGAACTATAAAGAATGCATCTTCAAATATGAGTGATTCTCCGTAACCAGAAGGCTGGTCCTACGTATATGAGATTCAGAAGTAACATTCAGTGAGGCATATGACATTTAGCATATCCCTTCAGTTACTTTTTAATACATCATGGTTAATGCATCCATTATGTCTTTTCGATTGCAAGATAAAACATCATCTCTGATTCTCTTTTTCATGAAAGAACATTTTGTTTTTATACATTACTACCATTACTGTTTTGTCTAATTGCAAATCGATAAATTGATGGTTCATAGCTTATATTGGAAAACTGAGATTCAGTTTTATCCTGAACTGCCCAATCATCAGACCGAAAAAGAAGAGTTTTTCATAGTTAAGTTGAATTTATAATATGCGTTAAATTCTGTATTTTTAACTTACACTTGGACTATCCTATTACACATTCAACTCTACAATACTCTCATGTCGGTTCCAAATAATTTAGTTTACCCAGAATGTTCAGAAACAAAGTGAAGACGCTTGGAAATTGAATTGATTAATAGCATTTTATTCTAAGCACCGAATCAATACAGCGTGGTTCAACATAAATGCAAACTTCAACAATATTACAGATAATATTCGGGTTGCGAAACATTATTTGTACTTGTACGTACTTGTACGTGTAGCTTCCATTAAAGCTTCAATTGATAATTAAAGTTAGTTAGCAGTTTTATGTTTTTTCATCAAAAGACTGACGACAAATATTTGATAAATATATCTTAAACATAAAGGTAAACGCAGAATGTTTATATGCATCTAAATATTGCAAATAACTTAATTATGGAAAGCTTATTCAAAAACAACAAATACCATGTTTAAATGTTCCTATAAAATCTAAGCAATGCAAAACACTTTCTTGATTTATGTCAGCGGTATGTATCGTAAGCTTGTAATTGCTTAAAGACACATTACTTCGTTACATCCATTGTTAATATATAATGGCATTATAAAAATTGTGATCGGTATTGCTGCACTGTCAATATTCTGGACTTTATAAATACAGTATAATTAGACAACGCCCGATAAGGCTTATGTTTGTAATCGAAGGTCTATATACTGGAGAATCGGACAAATACCGCCCTACTGAAGTCACTTAATCATTAACTAACTTCGGCAATGGTCATTTTACATAGAGTGTAACTTAAATGTCCTAATGCATGTTTGCTACGCTTTCTTCCTAGCAACTAATTATTGCAACATTGCAAGTATATCTATATATTTTCCGAAATATCCAAGACTAAATGTTTTGTTTATTCTGAATAAACAGGCAATTAATATCGGGGTATATTTTGTTACTGTTATGATTCTTCATATTACATATGCGATTTTTGGAATTGGGTATGTTAACAAATATGAAAAACCTGTGCAGGTCCCTTTGCATGTAATGACCGCCTATCAATTTCATAATGGAAACACGCGGTTATGCACTAAATTTATTCTCTTAACGAATATTGTCTCTGCATCGTTCATTCTACTTTAGTTAACATTGGGCCGATTCTTTAGATCATTGTTGAAGTTAATAACGTAGATAACGTAGATAACTGGATCGTTTCTACTTGTAGAATCTTTAATACTCATGAAAATACGATACACGTGATATGTGGGACTTCACACGAATATTGAGAAACCGATACTGCTTTGCTTGTTTTACTTAAATATATTAGCACATTATTAAATTTTCCACATTTGACAGTTAACAAAGATGTTTGTAACAACGTTGTTAACTTTTATGGAGTTCTTAACAACGGGCACAATACCGCTGAAAGATAGAAACAGAGTAGTGAATCCACTTACATCGGAAGGGCTTTAAAGATTGAACGTAATGAATTGGAATGATGGAAATTGGATGACAAAATGCAAAACAGGAAAACAACTAGCTTTTGGAATCGCATGTTAAGTCAAGGTTCTTCACACAAAAAGTAGATAAACAATATATTGTTTTGTTTTTTCTAATAATATAACTGGTGAAGGAATACAATAAATACTTCTCCTTCTGCTCCGTCAGAAAAAAGATCATATTAAATGGATTACATAACTGGCCAACTATAAATGCATTCATTAAATGATTTTGGAGTCGTTTTGTGTGTTGTTTCTGGTTGTTGTTGTTGTTGTTTTTTCAAATTAATAAAAGGTAGTAATATCATCAATATATATTTGATGATACACATCGGTACATAAATCAAACGTCGCTATATAACTCGAACGTTTTCAATGTGTTTATTATAGCCTAAAACCCGCTTTGTAAATCTACTTTAACTCCTTTCCTAAATTATGGCAAACTTATATGCCTTAAAAATAAACAATATAGTCAATAAAGAGAAACGACGTCATGTATGATATAACACGGTTTTAAGTATATAGTGCTTTCCATACGCCTGTCTCGCTGAAAATTAATGTTGCGTGTAATTAATGCAATTTAAGAGCTTCAGAAACATGAACAATGGTTCTCAATCCATTCGATTATGTGTTTTATGGTTGAATTATTAACATCATTGCAACCCTACTTTAAGAACTTGCTCCACTAACGAATGGTTGTGTTTTCAACTCTCCTACGGAATTAAAGGCAGCACCAGATCCACTTTCCGCTGTTAAATTTATATAAATTTTATGGCGGCAATTAATCTGAATTACTGAAATTAGATCGCATGAAACAACAACGTGATTTAAGCAGCGCTAATGAATATAGGAACTAAATTATCATTGAGCTGACATAACACTTTAACTATGATTAACAAATATGTAATAAAGTCAAAACGAGTTTGATAAATGTTTGTGTTATTTGGCGACTTTGAACTACGCGCAATTATACAAGTTGTAAGCAAAATATTTGCTCTTTTAGAGACAACTTTAAGTTAATGTTAATCTCCACAGAATGTTTACCGATGGAATTTGGCGGTAGTATATACCAAAAGCTAATTATAACAAATAAAATAGTGGTCGAGTGAAGTATGTGCAATCATTGAGAGAATTCTGATAATGTATAAGTATAAAGAAACAATGTTTAAGGTGCTCAAGAGATTGTTTCACTTATTACATAACAAAAGGAATAACATTTCGGAATTCTGTATTAATATATCGAACTGCACTATTGGCTCGAATTTGTATTCTTTCAACCACTCTCTACGTTGTTTGACTAGCTTTTTAAATTTGCAGAAGCATATTTCGAACACATAGCAATAATAGCTTCACGAATACGTCTTGTTTTTGATGTTGCCGCCTTTTGACTAGACATGAATAAAAGTAAAATGAGCGAATTTATAGTGATATGGGTCTGCCCAAGGTGTTATTTGACCTGGAAACCTTTACCACAATGATTGTTTTGTAACTTTTTGCACAAAAAAAACATACTTCCAATTTTTCCAGAGGTCAAATTCTACTTTGTGCAATCTGATTCAAATACACTAGAATATATATACACTCATTTGTATTGACTCCTACGACAGTACGATGGCCGTTAAACGTGGACAGGATGTCGTTCCAGCTTTATCACATTGCTGTCATATTGACCATGCTTGACAGGAAGCACAGACAGCTCGTGCGACAGATAAAGACAAAATATTTTGAATAACGGTTTCACAATACCTGGTTAGATCCCTTGTAAATAGAAAATAGAGATGACATCTGCGTTGATACATTACCAATATTCCGGATTATATAGATTCAGCGTATTTAAGTACCGTTCAATATGGCTAATGTTCATACTCGAGGGTCGATTTACAAGCCACAATGTGAATGTCAACAGATACAAATTGTTGTTAATGAGGAGTTTAGTTGTGTCATTACCGATCTGAATGTTGACTTATGATTGACTTAATATGCTCCCTGGTTCCTGAACCAGCATTGTTAAATTGCGGTACTTTGTGGCCTCTTATGGCTCGAGTGAATTTTCGGTTTGTTTTTTTAACTTTGACCATACTTCTATTTCGCAAGATTAATCAAGTTTATCTGCTTGTTTTCTGTACTTACATTTTTGGCTGCTGGGTTTCAATATTTTGCTGCTAGGTTTCTGCGTTCAGTTTAAAGTTCATTTTGGACGGCTAGGTTTCAAAGTACATTTCTGGCTGCAATCTTTCTATAGGAACGATTTTGCTGCTGGGTTTCTGGTGATACTTGTTTTGGCCAATGGGCTTGTCACTGCAAATGTAATTCGAGTTGGGTTAGTACTAATAAAATAACACATAATTTAAATAATAGACTGAAAATAATAATATTCGTTTTTTTTTAAGTATATTGTTTTATTGAGTGTATTGTATGTTTTTTGACATAATTTTAGCCAAACTATTTCTCATTTACAGAGAAGCAATGCAATATGTTTAAACCTTACGTAGAAAAAGTGGAAGTCCACTGATCAAAGACTAATTAAAGCCAAATTATTTATTATTCATTAATGATAATTATAAAAAATAGTTGTTAGACTTTTATTATATAATATCATCAAATTGATAGAATTCATTTGTGAAAACATTCTAAATAAGCATGAAGTTGAACCATCTATTACTTATTATTGGAAAATGTATCTGTTGAACAGTTGGCTATGACATGTTGGTATCATTTTTTAGCCGGTATTGAATTCGTGATGCGATAGCACACAATCTCTTGACAAATAGCTGTATTTGAAGTAGGGGAATAATGTTCCCGAGTTTCCATAAAGCGCTGATTAACTCCAGTATGATTACAGTGCTGATTTAGCAACAGACTGGATAACGATGGGTTTAGTTAAGAAATGGATTGTTTAAACGTTCATGCCGGTGTAAGTATTTGTTACAAAATGTATCATATACTCTGTTGCATTTATGTTTTTGTTTATATCAGTGTATTTATGTTGCCGCTTATGACGTAAGTATACTGTAAGACCAATTTATTAATCACTTTATAGCAGTTTTTGATAAATACTATTATTTTTAATAATAAGTAAATACGGATATGAATAAATGTGTGCTGAAATCAGATAGCAAAATTTAGATCACGGGTGCTAAGTAAATTAGCAACAGTATTTTGGTTTCCTGCAGATTTCTTTTTTAGGTATGATATCTGAAAAATATATAAATATAATAAACATAGTATCGTAATACATCCTGATATTTATACGCTTATCATATATTTTCATACTGCACATACGGTATTAATACAAATATTTTAAATGCAATTTAAGGACATAACTACGTTTTGTAACTATACCTACCATATTAAGCTATACTTTCCTTGTTGTTTTATATTATAGACTAGATTACATCATTACAGCAGAAAGGTAGTACATGCGCATTATATTCACTTAAAACTTCCATTTGTTGGTTATAAAATATATTTTGATCAAACTATTTAATATTTTCTGTGTATGTCTTACTTTCTGCATTCTTTGTTTTTATCATAGTACAAAAGCTGAGCGACAATTCTGCCTGAATTAAGATAAACATTGCACGTCATATTAGGTCGATAAATAATGACAGCAATCATATTTTATAAATAAACTATGGATAATTTGTTCATGCATTGTTACAAATGGCGTTTCTGTGTTAATTGGCTGTAATTTAATGCACACGATGGCGTCATCGGGGTCAATAGGGTTTGGAAATTTAAGTTAAGCTTGATAGCATCCCTAGAAAACATTTCTTGTGGACGGATTGTTGTAAGATTTTTACATAGTATACATTAATGACTAAAATGTGGTGAATATCCCGCTGTAAGTAATATTCACCCAGAAGCAGGTGCTATAAACATTTGGCATCAAACTGTTTGTGTTAAAGTAAACACTTTAAGAAATCATATTTCTAAATAATATTTGTTTTCATATTGCGAAAACAGTTTTCCGTAGACAAAAAGACGTCACTGATGAGAATTCTACTTTCATAGCTTATTCGTCGTAGAGGATTTTTTGACAAAAATATCACTAATTGCCCGTGCAGATAACATTATTTCGTTTATCAAATGACTGCTTTTATGAGAGAGATGAAATAGACAAAGCATACAATTCAATATTTATATAATATGAGGTTTTATATGTGTGACCTCAATCCAGACGTTTGTATGGAAAGAAAAACATAAAAACTATTATATCGACTATGCATATATACAATTTACTAGTTATTTATTTTAAATAAAGCTATACTGACAGATCGTAAAAAAACAAAAAAAACAACAACAACATAACTTGAGTCCATCCCGAGAGATAACGAGAAAGCGAAGATTAATCTTACGCCTGATTCGCCAATATTATTATATGTTACAATAAGTCTATATCGGCGGGTCCCAGGCTGTCATATTATTGCGACTGCAATGTTATGATTAAATTTTAACCTTAAAATAAAACATACCGAACAGTATTATCAATTCGAGGTCGTAACATGCCACATTTTACACGAAACAGTTTCTTAACGAAAATAGACCCCTCCCTTGCACGTCACCAATTTTATTTTCGGAGAAGTACAATTTAAGGTGTGTTTCACCATGATGCGACTTGTAAGAAATGTGTTTTGAAGCACTTCATTGTGACCTTTTTTAAGAAAACACTTTAGTTTGGCACATTTTGTTTTGGCAATTAAATCAGTCCGGCGTCTTAAGAATATAGTAAATAACGATCTTTTGACGGTAAAGTATGTTGCATTAACCTTATTGCCGTGTTTTTTTTAATTATAGTGTTAATACAAAACAGTTTGATAACATTTTGTAAGAGGCTATGATGCAAATTCAATAATACAGTCATTTTTATGTTACATAAATGTTAAAATTAGCAATATGAAAATGAAAACAGTGTTTATGAAAGTCAAACATTGTGTTTGTTCAAACAATGCTTGTTATTAGCCTGACATTGATTTATGATTGATTCGACGTAAATGGTATCGCGAAAGCTTCGCACGCTCTGAGGCTAAAAACAAACACCTAACAAAAGCTTACGGCGTAGGCGTTAGCTCCGATAACAGTATTATTCTATAGTTAACAACAGTATCAATATGCCCCCGTTTGAAGCATTGCAATGATAATTACAAAAAGTCCGGACATCCCTAAGGAAATAAATAGAAATACAGCCAGAGCATTGATCATTTTAGCATTGTTTTATCTCTTCCAAGTATATTAAACAACGAAGAACAGTTTGTTTAATTTCGTATTTGGTTTTAGTATGATTACATTTTATAAAATGTTGTTTTGCCCATGTTCAGGTAAGTCCAAAGATATAGGTTTCTCCTTAGATTTAGCAGTGTCTCTACCGATGGTGATAATCATAGTTATCTTTTAACAACATGTTTATTATAACAAGAAAAATACAGTCATTAAAAAGATCGAAGCCCGTTGATGACAATAATTATAGGGTGTTATTTGCCTGGATTGTATTGCTACGTCCAATATTTCAACACATACGGCCTGAAGGTGCTGATTTCCTACCTATTTGTCTATAGATAATTAGCAACTTGTTGTCGCAGGTGATATTCATATTTACCTGCTAAGAACATGTTTTTTATTCTTTAGGAAAGTATTCCTTTATGTTTGTTTAGTAAATATGCCGCACATCGGTCATAGACTTGGATGATATCCGAAAATTCCACATAACATTTATAAAAGCATCTAAACTGTTCTTATAAAGTCCGTTACGATACGTAAGTGTTATTTTTGGGAAACCGGGCACATGTCCTTAATTTGTGTTCCACATTATACGATTCCACGTTTATGTATCCTGAACAACGTGCAGACGCAAAATAACAAGAGCATGAGAAACAAAAGTTTTATTTAAGAAACAAGACAAACTGCTTTTTCACAATCTAGTGAAGTTGTGTTGAAACCCAAGCCAAGAATCCAGGAATGCGATACAACGGTTATTTTATCGTTGAAATATGTGTCTTACCCGCTCATACAAATTGACAGAAACATGCTCCAATTATGGATATCTTCATTCTAACGTATCTTATAGCAATCTTGTACAAGTGATGTTTTATTTCTTTCAGATTTGGACGGTGACAGGCAGAGAACTAACGTCACTGCTCTATAAGCCGGAACATGTGTTTTATTTCCTGAAACACAATTAAAATAGACACACTCATATAAATCTCCAGCTGATGGACATCCGGGTAAATACGGTCGAAAATGAACTTACAAATATGTCTTAACACATCTCACTCGGCTGACAAGTACAGTACGAAGAAAAAAGACCCAATTTGTGAAGATTGTGTGATTGACAATAGATACAAAAGACAAAGTCCCTTTGGCTATTTTTGTTAAACTTTTTAATTTTATTGAGGAGGTACTATGGAAAAGAGAATTCATGGAAAAGAGAATTCACACTTATGATAGAAGTGAAAGTTTGTTACATCTCAGTACTATACTGTATTTGGAAGTTGTCAGTGAATCCGATTTTATGTCAAGTGTTTGAGAATTCTACTATAAGTGTTTTCAGCTGTGAGCATCAGTTTAAGTTCATAACACCTCGCGATTGACCAAAAGTTGTCTACATGATCTGCGTACAAATTGAAACGTATCAATAATTAATGTTATATTTGGGAAATCCTCGTGTCGAAAAGTTCTTGTTTGAACCAATACGCTAGACCAGTGAGGAAAATTATAAAGTTGAGTCCTATACATATTGGTTTTTTAGCTTTGTATTAAAACAAAGTTGAACTTACATAAACTTACTGAGATTTATTTATGATTTTTTTTTACTGACTTTCATTGAATTAGTTTTCAACTAGACGCATGTGACAAAGGGAATATATTTGCGTACGGTATCATGCAAGGAGCTTATACTTGTGTCATCAAAAAGTATTAACAATTCGCGTGCTTCGATATTTAGAAAAGAGCTGGACATATTGTGACGGACCACTATAAATCTGCTATGCAAAAACGTATAAACATTCAAAACTGAATATTTCAACAATGTCGACCATATTCGAAAACCCAAAAATACCTCTTGTTGGTATGAATGGCCGAAACAGATTGTACTCTGGTGGCAGTGCTGAAAGCGGGAGTGAATCTAACGCTTTGCCGAGCAATAGACCATACAGGTTCGAGACCGTCGGGAAAATGTTGGCGAAGAGGAAAGAATTGTTTCACCGCCGGAAGAGACACTGTGATGTTACACTTTGTTTAGCTCTAGCAGGCATTGGTCTGATGATATTTGAAACAGAACTTACAACGGCATTTCTGATCAGGAGAGACTCTCTCCTATCCTATCTAATGAAGACGTGCATTACATCATTTACTGTTGCACTTCTGATATTTCTTGGTATTTATCATTATCTTGATGTTCAACTCTTTGCAGTTAATAATGGAGTCGATGATCTAAGACTTGCAATGTCTTTCAAAAGGGTACTTAAAATAGGGATGGAGCTCGTTATATGCAGTATTCATCCTATACCAGGTGACTTTAAAATAGAATGGTCGGCAACTGTAGCTGACGGACAGTACGCAAGAAAGATAATAATTCCTCTCGATGTGGTTTTATCTCTGCCTATGTTCTTACGTTTCTACCTAATCTGCAGAGCTATTATGTTACACAGTAGTTTGTACCAAGACGCGTCATCCCAGGGACTCGGAGCGCTTAACCGTATTCATTTTAACTTTCGATTTATTTTCAAATCGCTCATGACTTTGTATCCCGAATACGTACTTGCAATTATAATGCTCATCTCATTTCTCACCTCCAGTTGGATTTTACGTCTCTGTGAAATGTATGGCCAGGATGGGTCAAGGGATAATGTCCACGCAAGTTTTCTCAATTGCATGTGGCTAATCGCTGTGACTTTCCTGTCTGTTGGTTATGGCGATATTGTCCCAACTACATATTGTGGAAGAGGCATTGCGGTTATGACTGGCATGATAGGAGCAGGGTGCACTGCTCTCATTGTCGCCATCCTGGCTAGAAGGCTAGAACTCTCAAGAACTGAAAAGTACGTTCATGACTTTGTTTTGGATGTTGAATTAGATAAACGTTTAAAGCACAACGCTTCAGACGTTATGAGGGCTGGTTGGTTTGTGTATAAATACAGAAAACTCAAAACGGACAAATCAAAGATTATAAGACATCAGCGGAAACTTATTTATGCTGTTGAAAACATTCGGAATATCCGTGCAGCTCAAAGACGACTTATTGACAACTCAGTGACCTTGGTGGAAATAGGCAAATACCATAATGAGTGGGCGTGCGCAATCAGCCATATGCAATACAAACAGTCAATATTAGAGGAGAAGGTCGGTAGCATTCAGACTAACGTTGAGCAAATATTAAAGTCAGTAACTAAAGTGAAAGAAAGTATAGAGCAACGTAATAATTGATATTATACAAAAAACCTTTGCTATAGTTTGCTTATGATTGGATTTTGTGTTTAATTTTATTCGTGTTATAAGCATTTAGCTCATGTTAAATCAGATATTTGTTGGTTTAAAGTCGTAGATTTGTTACACTGTATTAAGAAGAGTGTGTCCAATGGTTATGCAACACTGAAAAAATGTATAAATATCAATTGATAGCGCATGCTGACTAATCTTAAAATCTTTAAAAAATATGATTTAGATACTCGTTTAAAAGTATTTACTTATACGCGTTACACTAGTTATTGTATTTTAACAAGTGATTGTGAACTGGTGAACTGGTGGCATTGCATAAAGGTCATAAAATAAAAGAAAAAGTTCACTGTAGACTTAGTGCCATTAAGGTTGGTCAGCGATATTATTCTTTGCGATTGTTACATGTTTGCGGCAAAATAATTTTAAACTAAGCTATGGAGCTTTTTTAACCCAATTTAGTTCGTTATTAGTTTTTACTACTCGCGACCACAATGTTCTCCACCAACTGTATTGATAACAATAATTTGATAGCTGTTATCCTTTAATATGGAATTTGGAATTTGATTGACCGTGATGCTCGTGCTTTTAAGCAGGCTCCTGGTAAAATACTAGGATTCTGGGTTTGTCTCGGTAACATGATAAGATGACATATGACAAATGAGGAACTTGTTCAAATCTACCGAGTCAAATCTAAAATTACTTTTGCTAATAATATAATAAAATGATATGTGTTTGTATAAAGATACCATTTGTATATAAATATTGATGAATAATATGCGCGAATTGTAACCGTTACAAAATCGATACACTTCTCGAGAGAGAAATACGTTATTGCCCTATGACACAGTCCTTATAGTCATTGGGATTATATCTCTGATATTTCTGAATTTTGCTGTGTCAATCAATCAAGCTTCTCTATATGATATAGGGTAGATTGATGGATAAACGTAAACTAACCACTGAATAGTCATAATATGGCCTAATAAATCAGGAAACTTGCCATACGAAAGTCAATAACCTCTGATTTAATCAGTTTGTTATCTAAAATGCATTTACCAAATTAGAATCTATAACGTACGATTAGCGTGTAGTAGAAAGTCAGAAGCCAAACTCATACAAGTTTTCCCTAGATGATTGTACAAGAGGAGGAGTATGGTTTCAGATTGCCTAATCCCATTAAAGTCATGGTTCGTCGACCGTTCAACCTAAACGATAAACCAAAATACAGATAAATCTACGTGTATACTGTCTGTTTTAGATTCGCGCTGGCCTGCGTCTCTTGTACGGATTATGTTAGGCTTAAATATTCTTTAATTGTTCAGCAAATTAATAATCTTAGTCCTGTTATTAATTGGTATAGTATGGAAAAGAGGTTTGTAATTGCGTTCAAAAGGACGAGAATTGTATATCACATTGTTTAGAGGCAATTACGGTTAAATAATTTGCTATGGGGTGTTGATATAATTGCACTTTCCATTACTGCCTATGAACAGTTTCTTTAAATTTGTATATTTTGGACGGCGTGTGAATTAAATGACTCAGCCTATTTTTACCACTGACAACCATGCACCAACATTGCTTCCGAATAGACCCTTCTATATTTTATTTCGCTTATTTTTTCTGAATGGGAAAACACTGAGTCCGAAAAGTTTAGTTTATGTTATATTCTGCTTTGTACTTCAATAAATAAACTCGTAGTAGCCATACTGTCTACAGAACAATTCATTATAGCTTCAGAGATCATGGCCCAGTTTCAACCAAATATCTAAGTCGTTAACGTTATGCTGCAAAAAAGTGCTCGGGTTTAACCGTAAAGTTAGGGCATAATCTATGTGAAAAACTATACGCCTAAACCGAAGTTACGCCTAGAAAGTTACGATCTTAAACCTTATGAGTTTTATTAAAACAGGCATATGAAGGTGGTTTGATGACTTTAACCAGTTCCTGATGCTACTCTTTATATGTAAGAAAGCAACTGCAACAACTTAAAAAAATGGCCAATCGCAATAATGGTCAAGCACTTTTGCTTACACGCATGCCCATAACCGAAATTTCTACATTCGTAAACTAATTTATATATTTTAGATAGATTGCAACATAATTGCAGTGTCCTTTTTGCAATTCATTGCAAATCAAGTGCTGGTTCATGGTTTATGGTGAGTTAAGATTAAAGAACATTTCATAAACAGCCTATTTATTAAAAAGCACAGTAAATTGTTTATTTAACTCTTCTTTGAAAATGGGGATTATTCGCAAGAGGTTATTTATAGAGCGGATAAGCTCCTTTTGATTTTTTACCGACAGTTCAAATGCAACCGCAGGAGTTACTTAATTATTATTGCTGGTAGCTAGTCATTAAATTTGTCAGATATATCATGTCCATAAATCTAGTAACATATAAATTACAGATTAAATGCCAGGTAATAATGCGTAATACTAAAGCACTCGAGCAATTTCATGCAGTCTTACTGGTTATCTCTGATAAAAAGAATCCCACGAATTAGATGGGTTTTTTTCGAAAGCTGTCCAGCATTGTCAAGCCAAATTTTGTAATATTTTACGCTTCATTGCGAGTGCTGTCATCTTTTATGTAGTATGTAGTCATTTGTTTAATCTGGGTGTTGATAATGCCTTTAAACAGTATAACAACTGTAGTAATAAGAGGATACCAAATAATGAGGTAAGACAGACGCCAAAATGCAATTAGTAAATTAGTGACACTCATGGCCTACAACCACACAGCTAATACTATGATAAGACTGTTTTCGAACTAAGTCGACATATAACGCGAAAGACATTGCAACTAAATCGACCTGATTGCCAATGTTGGAAATTAATGAAGATTTGTTTTAATGTGAAGTAAGAACATAGTTCGTTTTGACACATTTCGAATATCCAAGGGTCATAACTCAGCAATCATGCTAATCATAAAACCTATCCAATGTCTACGAGCATTATAACCATGTAACATGATAACGATTCATTGAAGATTATTCAAGTGGAATTTAAGGAACGTATACAACGCAATTGATTCAGTCATCCCATATCTTGTTTTTAATTCGTAAATTAGTAATTTATTAATTATATAGCTACAATGCCGTTGATGTCAAACTCAACATTTTGGCATGTGCATAGTCTACAAGTCAGTGTCCTTGACATTGAGATCAATATAAATCACATGATCAAATCTAATAATCATGTTTTAAAACAACAATATTTACAACATCAAAGGACGACATGAGACTATTCTTGAAGAAACTTCTTTATCAAAACCTTACTTGTAGTGTATATATCATTATATGCAATAGTGAACTGTATGCCAACTGTACTACTGCATCTAAAGTCTCTGAATTTAATTAATTCCAGTAATTTATCATATATTAAATTTAAATTTAAAGAGATTTTGCACACCTCACCATGAGGGTCTAATAATAATATCCAAAGGGTTTGATACTTTGAAACAGGTAAACAAAACGCCCATTTAAACATGAACAGTGAGTGTCGTCTATTCATTATTGTAACGAGGCACAGTGTTAAAATGTCAAAATTAGATATTAATGGATTTATTCTTCTTATGCATATGAAACACTATATGTTTTTATAAGCATACACCAATGTTACCTGGTTAGCTGAATCAAGAGCGCCGCGGAGCGAACACCCATGCTTGTCGGTTAAATTACATTCGAAAAAGGGGATACTTTAAAGATTCTCAAAATCAGAATTAACCAAATTTTTATTTTCTGGGCTTTAACAGCAAACAAGATTCAATTAAAAAACAGTTTCAGCGAATAACTAAAGATTTCCAAATCTCTCGTCTCATGTTAAATTCATGAAATATCTAAAAGTGTTACTGTTACAGTTAACACAACACCATCAATCCATAATTACAGGCCATTAAGTCAGTCTGAGGATTAAATATTAAAAGCGCACTGGTGTTTTTACATGGCAAAGTGAATTTCAACTTAATTGTTTCATTTTGTGTACATTTATATTCGACGCTTAAAGATATATCACAGATTAATGTGACAAAACAGAAACGAACGATAGCATCGAAATAAAAATATATTTGAACATTTGTTATAACATCTTAAGTATATATCTATGCAAATACTAGCAAGCATAAGTGGACAATTCACATTCATAGTATGTATAATAAAAATGAACAATTTCTTGAACAAACTTTTTTAACAAGATCAAGATGAGTACTTTATTTTTGCTGGTATAATTTGTGTAGTTCACTCATTTAAAAGAGTTTTTAGACTTTTAAGGAAGTATTATATATTATTTTTTACTATGTACACGATTAAGTAAGATACTTACTTGAATGAATCACTGCCAAATATTATATGTTTTAAAATAAACCTGACGATTATATCTGCTTTATATTGATTATGGATCATTATGATGGTTAAACTACTTTCAGCCAGGAATACGTATTGAGCAAAACCTCTGAGCATTTTCTCTCATAATAGCCTTGTAAAAAGGATGTACATCTTGATTCATTGAAAAATGCAATGAAAAATATTGGACGTTTAATATGAATGCAGCTAAATTTCGGAGGACTAGGGGGATACTGATTTTGAGTTGAATATCTTATAACAAAGGCAGAGGAGTAAAAGCTTAAGCACTCGCTTTATGAGGTCATTAACATTATACTGACCGTTCAAAGGCGGTACCTAACAATCTTTGATAAACATTCTTAGTTTTTTTAATATGGTATATATGCACTGTGTTGTTTGTGGAGTTTTGTGCTGTTGTTCCCTGTTTCTTGTTGTGATTTTTTTGTGTTCTGTGTCTTTGGCGTTTACCCAATGCCATTAAACAGGGTTAATGTTTAAACTTTTGGCTACCGAGCATGTTTCTGTATTTTTTCACAAACAGAATGAAGTGAAATGTATTTATGGAATGATAGCATTTTTTTTTCGTTAATGCTGTATAAAAGCAGTATGGCACGAGAGCCAATTCCATGAAGTGTGCAAGGAAGAAAAGATGCGATCAATAGTTTACAATTTTAAATAATTATTCATTATGATTACAAACAAGCAGTGTCTTCTGCAATTGAGTTCTTTGAGAAATTTGACCCACAACATTGGTTTGTTTAAAAGATTTTTGATTTTTGTAACGTCGTATATCATTAATTGAAATAAACTGATGTCAAAACTCAATGCACAATATGAACCTTAATTTGTATATAGACAAAAGAACAGGCGAATGTAATTTTTTCTTATTGTATGGGTAAATATCATTTTTTAGACATTGAAATTCATATAATCCAATTGACGCACCATTTCTATGAACTAATACATTTTCATTGATAGATTGTTTAAGACAGCGAAATAAGCGTATAATGATAATTTAAATGTTCAAATGTTTAAATGTTCAATTGTAAAATAACTTGACATTGACGGTATTTTGGCGACAAATGTGTTAAGTTATAAAAATAATCTTACAGTTTTGTCATTTGATCCAACGCTTATGAAACTCGCGTAAGGAAAAGAAATAAAGCTCACTTTATTTTGAATAACTGCGATAAAATTCCCCGTTGAATCCTTTGTTAATAGAATTATCAAGATGGCATGTGCGTTGAGGCGCGGGCAATATTCCGGATACTATAGATTCAGCGTAATTACGAATTATCCATTATGGCTAATGTACATACTCAATGGTTGGCAGCAATAATAATATCAACAAATACATGTTGATGTTAATAAGGAGTTTGTGTGTGACAGGACCATAATGGTTGTTGACTGAGGAATTAACTGATTACGTTCCATTGTACATGGACAAATGTTATATTGGGTAATATCGTAGAATCTTAGAAGGAATGTGATGTATTGGGTCAGGCAAAATGTAATTGAACCAAAATACTCATAATTTAATAATCAATATTAGTATCTAGAGGTGTTTGACATTGTGAATTTTATTTTATATTTTATAACACGAAATAATTAATTACACCCACAAGGCATATTCTAAATCAATCCAATTATTTATCATATATATGATCAACTTAAAATAGGACGGTGTAACTGTTGTACATTGTTGTGATGTTCTTTGTAGTTCTCTGTCCCATGCTATCGTTCCTGGCAATTTTTGGAAATATGGGAATAAATTTTTATATAGGATGACAACCTTTTTGCGAATTCAAGCCATGTATAGGTTTAGAAAAAAAATGACGAAAATAAATACCGCACACTCTCCAGTCACTGAAAATGATCATTTTCGGGTGTCAATGTTTATTCAAATGTGTGATCAAACGTGAAAGGTATGGGTATCGAAGCACTCCAGGGTGACCTCTTTAGTAAAAACATATGTGTTTTTGTCGCAATTGGAGTTGTTTAATCATGCCGGCTAGTGGGATAATGTAGCGATACGCTTTATATGACAGAAAGTGTTATATTTTATAGAAATATATATAAAAAACTTGATGATATGTTGTATGACCCTTTGACGCAAATTCACATTTTGATATTAGCAAAAAGTACATATACATGGAAGATTATTTTGAATACAGGTTCAGAAAGTCACATGGCCCGTGAAAAAAAACACACAAAAAAAACACGATTTAACATTAACCATTGCATAGCAAGTGGAACATGAAAGGATTGTTTAAATTTTACAAAAGATTTTACAGGTAACGAAGGGCATGATTAGTGACAACGTAATACTTTAAGGTGCAAGTCGAAATCATATACGGAGAAGGTGTTCATATACCTATAAATACATACAGTGCCAACATAGTGCAACATAGAAATCTGATAAAATGAACTTTTTACACATTATACATTTAAACATTGCAAAGACAAAAATATCAATCTGCAATACATAAAAATCAAAGAATATATTTACCAAGACATTAAGCGGTCGTTTATCTTTGTAAACTTTCACTTGAAACATACTGGGATTGGACCAATAACATTTTGGAATGTATCTTTTACGGATTTCAGATTATAAATTACATTATCTCACAAGGTGATATTCGTCTTCCAATTTATTGCATGTTATATACTTTCTGCCTTGACGTGGGATACAGTTTGGACGATGTCATCGACCTGTTTCAATAGACAGATTATGAGATGAAAGAAGTAACCTAGACATTGCTATAGTTAAATATTATTACATACGTTACATTTCAAATAATACTGAACGCCAAAGTAAACAATGGATTTAAAACAAGTGCTGCGTGTTGATTTTTCAATTCTGTCCTTCCAGTTTTGTGCATTTGTATCACACAAACGCTGTTACAAAATACCACAAACACCCTGAACTAGCCAAACTTCATAAAATCCTAATGATGGCAATAGATGTTGACGTGATGATACCCACGACACCTTATTTGGAAGCAAATCAGCATCAGTTTTTAAAACTTCGTAGGCAGTTTTACAATTCTTCAAGTCGTCACCGGGGTTATAATATTTACTTAAGTCCGTACATTAAAATTCTGATATATCTATTGTTTTACTGATATTGATTGATAATTGATTCTACCTCAATGTAGGCGCGAGTGCTTCGCTTGTTTTTCGATAATAACTGCTCCCATGTGTAGTATTGTAATGGCATTTACAAAGAGTGCGGACATCACTAAGGAAATAAATACAAACCATGGCATTGATTATTTAAAGTTGTTTTATCTTTCTTCGCCTAAGTTCAAAAATGAAAACGGCTTATAGCATTTATTTTTTACATGATTTATGTCCATTAATGAGAACTAAACCCTTTGTCGACAATTATTTCAGGGTGTTATTTGTATGACATTATAGTTACACTAATATTTCATCAAATATTGCCTGTTAGGTGCTGTACATTTCTATATGCGCCTATAAATGTCGGTTTGTCTATTGTTACATTACATTTTTTTGTCGCTGGTGGCATGTATTTACTTTCTAACAACAGTTTTATTATATTCCATGGTGTACACGTTAATGCGTGTTATGTTAATATGTTGTATGTGATTATAAAACTGAGATTCTACAATTTGATTAATTATTTATAAATTCAACTTATTTGTTCTTGTTTCATGTAGGTACGTCACGCGGCTTACGTTTTGTTTTCGTTTAACCAGGCACTTGTCCTAAACATTTTGTCCTCATTGTTTAACACAAAATTGGCACAAAAATACAGCAGTAAAAACAGCATTTAAAAACAAGACCAACTGATTTATCGTTATCTTCTTAACGTGTTAGTACAATGAAAGGAGAAAATGCCAAATGAATGTCATAACACATTTCTTTGTTATTGTCTTTAAAAACATGCTTCTAGCGCACACATACAAATTAGCAAACACATATATATATAACAATCTAATACAGTTGTCTTTGTTTCTTTCAGATATGGACGATGTAAAACAGAGAAAATACGTCACTGCTAGTTATACTGAACATAAAACATGTCTATAATTTTCTGATACCAAATAAAACCGGACAGATTCAAATAAATCTCCCACTAATTTTCATCCAACAGAAACGGTCGATATAACAAAGACATCTGAAAGATTACGCCCTAAAACGAGATAAAAACAGCTATATTAAGTGAGGATTGTCTATCTGACAATAGATAAAAAATCTCCATGAGGTTTTATGTCAAATAAGGATATTCTAGGCAATTGATTATAATTAAAAAGAAGCGACAATTCGTTCAAATGCACTGCTAGAATGCAATTATGAAAGCCAATTCTGTACAAGGAAATCGTCAGTGCATTATCTTATATAAATTAATTTGAGAAATTTGATATAACTTATTTCAATGAGATAAGTTGACTTTAATATACCAAAAAATTGACCTGCGATCAGAGTTGAGTTTGTTTCGGCCAGTCATCCGTATAACACATTTTTGCAGATCTTCAATAAATGCCGACATGTAGCAGTTTTTCATTTGAAATGTCTGTACCTTTGACATTTTATATTTTACAATTACGTCACTGTATTTTCTGTTTCAGTCGAATCTAGTTTCACGCGAATGTTAGATATTTTTATCACGAAAGTCTGTGTTCCTCGCGTATTCATTGCAAATTCGGAGTTCATTGAGTTATTTATTAATTTCCCAGACAGAAAGCCATTTCTTATTCCATAGTGTATTGTATTAGCTTTCATTGTAAATACATAATTCGACGAAGTAGAAACGTTATAATTTAGTTTAACATTATATTGGCACTAACAATTCTACACGGATCAGACGACAATTGATATTTTACTGACAATTCTAGCGTAAAATGTCACAGTTCCTCTGTTTAAACGAAATGTTCTTCCATTGATGTGTGTAGTCTCAAGCGGTATATTTAGGCTATTTATTATTGATACGCCTTTTATTGTTCGCGACTCAGGAACGCCATTCTAGTGCTGAAGACCACAGTAAATCTAACGCGTTGCCGAGCAAGAGACCGTATAAGTGGAGACCGTCGAGAAAATGTTGGCGACGGAGAAGAAATGTTTTCGCTGCCAGAAAAAAGCGCTGATGTGTTTCACAATGTTTAGCTCCAGCAGGCGTTGGTCCAAGGGTTAAGATTATTCAACTCGATGAGGTTCTATCTCTGCCAGTGCTCTTACGTAGCTACTTCATCTGCCGAGCAATCATGTTTCTCATCCATGTGTATGAAGACGCCTCACCCAAGACTCTCTTAGCGCTTAACCGTATTATCTCGAATCTTTTTTAAGTCTCTCATGACGTTGTATCCCGAATACGGTATGCTATTCTATTTCCTCACTTCATGTCGGGCGTTACGTCTATGTAGAATGTACAGCGGCGAGGTTGGGTCAAAAGAAGTTGTCCATGCGGGCTCATTCAACTACCTATTGATTGTCGCTGTGATTTTCTGTATATTGATAACGGCGATATTGTCCCGACCGTTTTGACTGGCATACTGGAGCAAGCTGCACAACTCTCGGCTAGAAGGCCAGAACAATAAAGATCCGGAAAAAAACGTTTGCGGTTTGTTATGGATGTTGAATTAGACAATCGTTTAAAGCACAACGCTTTATACGTGATAAGGGCTGAGCTGTTTTGGCTATATACAGCAAAATCAAAACTGGCTATTGTTTAAAATATTTTTGATGTTCTTGTTTTAATGGTGCAATACCAATTAAGTTTATGTAAAATCAGGTATATGTTGTTTGAAGTCGTAGCTTTGTATAATTTTATAAGGAAGATACTGTTTTATGACAATTATTAATCGAAAAAAAAAGTTTTATTGGGGATACTTTACTTTTTTCTTTAGGCTTCGTCTACTACCTTAAAACTGTGAACTTGTTGGATTAAGTCCTGTCCTTTTATGGATTCAATCAAATCATGAGATCAACATGCTTTATTGAATGCAGTAATGCAATTACTTGTAGTAATGCTATCGTAATGTGATCAGCTGGAAAACATTTTTCTCAAACGATTCAAGATGTGAAACGTAAAACATCCTCACTATTTCACTTCCAACCCCACCCCTTATCGTTCTTAACGCGCCATTCTAGTCACAAGACGCAAATATATATAACAATGTAATATAATGGTCATGGAATTAACAAGGGATGCAAACGAGTTTTCGAATAAATCGGATATTCAATTGAACGTTTGGTATTCCAACGTCAAAATTGGTATTGGAATATTCTGTTGTCTGTATACATATATAAAATAATAAACATTTTGCTTACAGCAGTGTTGTTGTTATTTTTTCTTGTTTTTACAAATGGCTGCACCTTATGTTCCAGTCGTGAATATGATGACAAAATACTGTACACGTGTTATATGCCATTAAAGGACATATCGTCGAGTACTGTATAAACGTCCCCGTAATTTTACAATTACTGGCTATTAGAAAAGTGACATCAAACAACTTTTTCGGTAATTTAAATGACCATACCTATTAAGGATTTAAGGAATCGAACTTTACATGTATATGTTGTCTTGGCTGCAATTTTACTCAAATCGTCATGATCATATAAATGGCATGTCCTATTTATGTGCTATAACAGTAATATTCTACAAACCAGCATTATCCATCTGCTCCCGTGTGTAGTATTGTAATGACAATTACAAAGAGTCCGCATATCTTTAAGGAAATAAACAGAAATACAAACCACGACATTGATTGTTTTTTATCTCTTTACTTACCTTACTTTCTAGCAACATGTTCATTGTTGACTAGGTTGTAGTCCTTATTTTATGTCATGTTAATATGCAAAGTTATTAACCTTTTCAATGATATTATTCAACTCATTCAAAACTAAACAAATTCATTTCATCTGTTCTTGCGACTGCGTTACGCGACATACCTTATTATTTTCGTAAAATTATCGAGCATCTGTCCTTGAAGACAAATTTTGAACCTGTTTCGGTTATTGGCAAACTCAAATACAAGTAAAACCAATACAGTAAGTTAAGATAACAGGATGTCCTATCAATAGAGTACGTTACTCCATTAGGGCCATCGCCGGTGATTGTGTTGATACGATGAGCTAAACGCGACGTCACGAAACTACGATATAGAAAACACGACAGTTTGATGATGATAACGAGACATCACGCTAACGAAGACGCTATAATACGACACTACCATGATTATAATGCGATAGACTGTCGTGTTTCACCATCGTAATGGCGCGTCTTCACAATCGTGATATCGCTATCAAAATAACAAGCAAACGTTTTCGTTGGTACGACCGAGTTTGTTAGGGATCTGTTTAACTACGTTTATAGCAATTTTCATTCTATGTTATTACGGTTTTTTGATATTGCTATGTCAATATTTCCTCAAATGAAACTATCCAGTTAATGGATGAATGCTGCATAATATGAAATGTATCACTGCATTGTCAGTTAATGGCTTAAAAGTTCAAAGAAACCCATTAAAGGGACGTAAGTGACCTAAGATTTAGTATGTTTCCTTTTAATAAACAATTTACAAAGCTATGCCAAGCTATAACTATAAAATTATCGTTTTATAGTGAGCTAGATGACAAACTCATACAAATGGTGTCTCGATACATATAAGAGTGTTGTTTAAGAGTACCCAGCCTCATTGAAATCTGTCTTTGCTGACAGTTCATAAGGCGGGTTATCCAAATATATTTAGATCTATTTATAACCTGTATATGTTGTTTTGTTAAACTATATGTACTTGCTTAGAACTTTTAAGACATATATTATGCAATTTTTAACGGGATTTCATTATCTTTTGACTAATTGGCTTGTATATTTATATCTATTTATTTAATGTAATGTAATGGGAAAAAAGTTTGGCCATGTACGTTCAAGAAGACGGAACACGCTTTTGTCGCATGCATTTAAATATTGTTGAATGTATCATAATATTTCCTGAAAATCGATAGAAGCTTACTTACACATTGGAAGCTACATTGAATACGTTATTATTACGATAACCCTGTTAAGAAGCCAAGGGTTCAAGTTAATACTTTAGGGTGTTGACAGTATTGCAGTTATCCTACCTGTCAATAAACAGTGTGTACTTTCGAAGGATCTCTTGTCAAGATTTGATTAGAAAATATTTTTAACCTAAATACTATCATGCACCAACATTGTTACCCAATAGCTAAGTAAATCTGATAAGCTAAGTACTTCTGAATATAGAAATTTCAATTATAAGAGTTTATTGGTATTAGCAACTCAGTGTCCCAGGGGAATGTCTTTCCTTGGCCCTGTAATATTAGGTTATTAGGACAATTTCTTTGGGATAGGTATTGTTCACTATTGCTTTCAAATTGTACAGACAAATGTCGTATAGAGTGTACATTCATTCCGATACAAATGAAACCGTGGTCTTCGTAAATTGAATTGTTCATCGGCCTTGTTCTGAGAAAACGTTACAAACGTCCCTGAGGTGGGTCTAAAATGCCGTTTGCTATTTGTTAGAAAAATGTAGTCTTAGTTAATATAGTTTATATTAACTTTGAAGTTAACCAGAAGTTATGGCGATCTTGTTTGAATTCTGTAGGACTTGGACAAACATGTAATACACTAATACAAGACAGAGTCCCTTAGTGAATAAGCATGGGTTATGTGTCTCTCGTTTAGTTTTTGTAAGACCTTGATATTGTGCATTTCAACAGGTTTATGTTATTATTGTACTATCCTGTTACATTGTTATATAGTGATATTGTTAAATCTTCCAAGGAATTAATCAACACATATAGTTTAGTACAATCATTCAGGTATTCTTAGCTTTCAAAGGAACATGACCTTTTTGAAATAAAAGGAACTACAAAGAATGCATATTCAAAAATGAGTAGTGATTCTCCATAAACAGAAGGCAGGTCCTACGCATATGAGATTCGGAAGTAACATTCAGTGTAGGCGTTTGACATTTAGCATGTCCCTTTACTTTTTGTTCTTCTTTTTAAACGCTTGAAATACTGATTGCATTCTCATCATGTTAGAAAGCTTTGCAATCGATCTTACTGAGCAAGTATAGAGAGACATTGAACCGTGGTTCACAAGGACATTTTCAGAAAACAAATGTCTTTTTGGCGTATGCTTGAATTTATTCTCATTTGATATCCTATAAATAAACTCGTAAAAGCGACACTCTCTACGGAATTATTCCTTATTGCTTCACAGATCAGACAAACGCGCAATCCATATTAAAGGAGATTTACGGGTGTAGATGTATCAGTTGGGGCATGCGTGTAAGAAAACTGTTAAACCATTTTTAGTCAATTGTTATAAAACTGAATGCATGTATTTCATTACTTATTACTGCATCTTTCATTCTACTTTACTTAACAGTAGGCCCATTGTTCGGAACATTGTTGAAGTTAATATCGTAGATAACTAGATCGTTGTTACTTTTTGACTCTTTAATACTCTGAAAGATTCATGAACATAAGGTAGATGCGATCTGCGGGACTTTACATGAATATTAAGACAACTGATACTGCTATGCTTGTTTTACTTAAACATATAAGCACATTTAAAATTGAACATTTATTCAACCTTTGAAAGTTAACAACGATGTTGGTAACAACGTTGTTAACTTTTATGAGTTCTGAACAATGGGACAAATACCACTGAAAGATAGAAACAGATCAGTTATTCCACTTACAAATTTAAGGGTTTTATAAATTGCAATAAATGAATTGGAAAAAAGAAAATTGGATGACAAAAACATAATAGGACAACAAAGCGCTTTGGGAAGTCATGGTTAAGTCAAGGGTCTTCACACAAAACGTAGATACACAATATATTGTTATTCTTATAATATAACTGGTGGGGGAATACAATGAACACTTCTCCTCCTGCTCTTTCAGAATAAAATAAATATTTATAGAATATATTATATATGTGGTGATTCATGAATGCATTCATTAAAGGTGCTTGGTGTTGTTTTTAAATTAAAAACATATTTATTTGATGATACCCATCGCTAAATAAATTAAACGTCGCTATATAACTTGACGTTTTCAATGCTTCAAGCCTACAACTTGCTTTAAAAATATAACTTATCATCTGTCCTAAATTGTTGCAACTCATTCAAAATCTATGGAACAAAATATAATTATTGCAGGGAAGCGACGTCATGTATGATATAATACGGTTTTAAAGTATATAGTGCTTCCCATACGCCTGTCCCGCTGAAAATAAATGTAAATGTATTTTTGCAATTAATTCAAGAGCTTCAGAAACATGCACAATTGTGCTATATTCATTTGATTTTTGTGCTCATTGTTATACGATTATCATCATTGAAACTCCACTTTTAGTACTTGTTTCTAACCAACGAATGTTTTTTCTTTCTGCTCTCCTACGAAATTAAATGCAGCACCAGATCCACTTTCTGCTGTTAAATTTATATAGCTTTTATGGCTGCAATAAATCTGAATTAATGAAATTGGATCGCATGAAACAACAACGTGCTTCAAGCAGCGCTAATGAAATCAGGGACTAAATTATCATTGAGCTGACGTAGTACTTTAGCTACAATTAACAAATATGTTAAGTCAATACGAGTTTGATAAATGTTTGTGCTATTTGGCGACTTTGAACTACGCGCAATTATACAAGTTTTAAGCAAAATATTTGCTCTTTTAGAGACAACTTATAATTAGAGTTGATCTCCCACAGAATGTTTATCGATGGAATCAGGCAGAATCATTTACCAAAAGATAAATATAACAGATACAATACTTTACATCGAGTAAAATATGTGCAATCATTGCGAAAGTTTTGATCGTATATTAATATAAACAGACAATGTTTAAGGTTTCAGTTGTTATATAACAAATGGATTAACATTTCGTAATTCATTATTTATATATCTAACTGCACTAATTGCTCGAATGTGTATTCTTTCAACAACTCTCTTTACGTTGTACGACATCCTTTTTTAAGTATGCAGAAGCATATTTCGAACACATAGCAATAACAGTTTCACGAATATTTCTTGTTTGTGATGCTGCTGCCTTTTGACTAGACATGAATAAAAAAATGAGCGATCTTATAGTAATATGGGGCCTGTCCAAGGTATTATTTGACCTGGAGACCTTTTCCACAATGATTGTTTTGTAACTTCTTGCACAAAAAAACATACCTCCAATTTTTACAGGGGTCAAATTCTATCCTGTGCAATCTTATTACCAATATTCCGGATTATATAGATTCAGAGTATTTAAGCACCGTTCAATATGGCTAATGTTCGCACTCGAGGGTCGATTTACAAGCCACAATGTGAATGTCAACACATACAAATTGTTGTTAATGAGGAGTTTAGTTGTGTCATTACCGTACTGATTGTTGACTTATGCATTGATTTGATAGGCTTTCTTGTTCATGAACAAGCATTGTCAAATTGCGGTACTTTGTGGCCTCTTATGGCGAATTTTCGGTTTGGCATTTTGACTTTGATCATTCTTCAACTTCGCAAGATTAATCAAGTTTATCTGCTTGTATTCTGTACTTACATTTTTGGCTGCTGTGTTTCTATACTTTGCTGCTACGTTTCTGCATGGTCTTTCATGGCTGGTACGTTTCAGCAGGTACTTAATTGGCTGCTGGATTTCCTCTGGTACGTTGTGAACTGCGTTCAGTTTAAAGTTCATTTTGGACGGCTAGGTTTCAAAGTACATTTCTGGCTGCAATCTTTCTATAGGAACGATTTTGCTGCTGGGTTTCTGGTGATACTTTTTTGGCCAATGGGCTTGTCACTGCAAACGTAATTCGAGTCGGGTTAGTATTAATAAAATAACACACAATTTAAATAATAGACTGAAAATAATAATATTCGGTTTTTAAAAGTATATTGTTTTATTGAGTGTATTGTATGTGTTTTGACATAATTTTAGCCAAACTATTTCTCATTTACAGAGAAGCAATGCAATGTGTTTTAAACTCATATTTTATAACATCGTAGAAAAAATGGAAGTCCACTGATCAAAAACCAATTAAAGCAATATTATTAATTATTCATTAATGATAAATATAAAAAAGAGTTGTTAGACTTTTATTATATAATATCCTCAAATTAATAGAATACATTTGTAAAGACATTCTTAATAAGCATGAAGTTGAACCATCTATAACTTATTATTGGAAAATGTATCTGTTGGACAGTTGGCTATGACATGTGTTGGTATTATTCTTTAGCCGGTATTGAATTCGTGATGCGATTGCACACACAGTCTTAACAAATAGCTGTATTGGAAATAGGGGAATAATGTTCCCGAGTTTCTATAAAGCGCTGGTTATCTCCAGTATGATTACAGTGCTGATTTAGCAACAGACTGGATAACGATGGGTTTATTTAAGAAATGAATTGTTTAAACGTTCATGCCGGTGTAAGTATATGTAACATTATGTATCATATATTCTGTTGCATTTTTTTAATATGTTTATTTAAGTGTCTTTTTGTTACCGCTTATAACGTAATTATTATGTAAGACCAATTTATCAATTGCTTCATAACAGTTTTTTGCTAAACACATTTTTTTATAATAAGTTAAAACGGATATGTATAAATGTATGCTGAAATCAGTAGCAAAATGCTGATACTAGTACGGTCATGATATATTTGCATACTGCACATACGGTATTAATACAAAAAAAATAAATGCAATTCAAGGACATGACAACGTCAAATTATTTAATATTTTCTGTGTATGTCTTTCTGCATTCTTTGTTTTCATCATGGTACAAAGGCTGAGCGACAATTTTGCCTGAATTTAGATAAACATTGCACGTCATATTAGGTCGATAAATAATGACAGCAATCATATTTTAGAAATAAACTTCTGATAAATTGTTCATGCATTATTACAAATGAAGATTCTGTGTTAATTGGGTGTTATTTAATGCACACGATGACTTCATCGTGTTGGGGTATTGAAATATAAGCTAAGTTTGATTCCTAGAAAACAATTATTGTGGACGGTTTGTTGTAAGATTTTTGCATAGTACATGTATACATTATTGACTAAAATGAGGTGTCTATCCAGCTGGTCCATAGAAAGTAATATTCATCCAGCAGCAGGGGATATAATCATATGGCATCAGGCTGTTAGTGTTTTAGTATACTCTTTAAGAAATCATATTCCTAAATAATATTTATTTTCATATTGCGAAAACAGTTTTTTTTCTTAGAAAAAAGACGTCACTGATGAGAATTTTACTTTCATAGCATATTCATCATTACCCACAACAAATATAACGTCACGTCATATTAGTCAAGAGGATTTGTTAACAAAAATATCACATATTGCCCGTGCATATCACCTTCTTTTGTGTATCAAGTGACAGCCTTTAGACCAATGCGACAGAAGGAATAGACAAAGCATACAATTAAATATCTATATAATATGAGGTTTTATTTGTATGAACTCTTCCCTCCAAACGTTTGTTTAGCGTGAAAAATGTAAAAAGTGGAAATTCAAAACTCTGGCCAAAATTATATCAATTATACATTTACAACATTGTTTTTGTCTTGGAACGAGCTAATGTATTCGAAAATGTATGGAAACCAGTTATATAAGACTGTTGACAAAAACTCAGATCGCAGATTTTCATATTATAGTTCAAAAATGGATTATTATGCATTTTTCTTAAACTGTTAGTAACGGTCTTAAACCGTTAGTAACGGTCTTAAACCGTTAGTAACGGTTTAAGACATAAAACATTAATTTTTCAACAGAAATATGAAAATCTGCAATCTCATATATCACTAGTTTGCAGATATTTATGCAAAAATTGGCTCATTCCAAGACAAAAAAAATCGCCAAAACGGTAAATCTGTAAAGGTGCAGCTTTAAAATAAGACATTAACGAAAATAGACCCCTCCCTTGCACGTCACCGATTATTATTTCGGTGGAGTAAAATTTTAAGTGTGTTTCACCAAGATGCGACTAGTAAGAAATGTCTTTAGAAACACTTCAGTGTGACCTTCATCAAGAAAACACTTAAGTTTGGCACATTTGGTGGCAATTAAATCAGTCCGGCGTCTTAAACGAATATAGTAAATAACGATCCGTTGACGGTAATGTATATTGCAATAACATTATCGCCATAATGTTTGTTTTTTAATTATAATGTTAATATAAAACAGTTGGATGAAATTTTGTTAGAGGCTATGATGCAAATTCAATCATCAAGTCATTTGTTATGTTTCATGAAAGTAAGGACTAACATTGTGAAAAAGAAAACAGTGTTTATGAGAGCCAAAAATTGAATTTGTTCAAATATTGCTTGTAATTTCACTGACATTGACTTATGATTGATTCGACTTTAATGGTATCGCGGAAGCCGCACACATTCTGAGGCTAAAAACAAACACGTAACAAAAGCCTAAGGCGTAGGTGTTAGCTCCGATAACAGTATTATTCTATAGTTACCAACAGTATCAATCTGCTCCCGTATGAAGCATTGCAATGATAAATACAAAAAGTCCGGACATCCCTACGGTAATAAATAGAAATACAGCCAGAGCATTGATTACTTTAGCATTGTTTTATCTCTTCCAAATATATTAAACAACAAAGAATAGTTTGTTTTATTTCGTATTTGCTTTATAGTATGATTACATTTTATTAAATGTTGTTTTACCCATGTTCAGGTAAGTCCAAAGATATAGGTTTCTCTCTAGATTTAGCAGTGTCTTTACCGATGGTGATATTCATAGTTATCTTTTAACAACATGTTTATTATTACAAGAAATATACAATCATTCAAAAGATCGAAGCCCGTTCACGTCAATAAATATAGGGTGTTATTTGCCTGGACTGATTGCTACGTCCAATATTTCAAAACATACGGCCTGAAAGTGCTGATTTCCAACCTATTTGTCTATAGATAACTAGCACCTTGTTGTCGCTGGTGATATTCGTATTTACTTGCTAAGAACATGTTTATTATTCATTAGGTAAGTATTCCTTTATGTTTGTTTAGTAAATATGCAGCACATCAGTCATAGACTTGGATGATATCCCAAAGTTCCACTTAACATTTATAAAAGCATATTCTTATAAGGTCCGTTACGATACGTAAGTGTTATTTTCGGGACGCCGGGCACATGTCCTTAACTTGTGTTCCGCATTATTCAATTCCACGTTTATGTATCCTGAACAACGTGCAGACGCAAAATAACAAGAGCATGAGAAGCAAAAGTATAATTTAAGAAACAAGACAAACTGCTTTCTCACAATCTTGTGAAGTTGTGTTGAAACCCAAGTCAATAATCCAGGAATACGATATAACGGTTATTTTATCGTTTAAATATGTGTCTTACCTGCTCATACAAATTGACAGAAACATGCTCCAATTATGGATATCTTTATTCAAAAGTATCTAATAGAAATCTTATACAAGTGATGTTTTATTTCTTTCAGAGTTGGACAGTGTCAGGCAGAGAACTAACGTCACTGCTCTATTATTAAGCCGGAACACGTGTTTTATTTCATGAAACACAATTAAAATGGACACACTCATATCAATCTCCAGCTGATGGACATCCGGTTAAATAGGTCGATACTGAACTTACAAATATGTCTAAAAACATCTCCCTCGGCTGACAAGTACAGTACGAAGAAAAAAAGACCCGATTTGTGAAAATTGTGTGATTGACAATAGATACAAAAGACAAAGTTCCTTGGGCTATTTTTCTTAAACTGTTTAATTTTATTGAGGAGGTACTAGGGAAAAGAGAATTCACACTTTATGGTAGAAGTGAAAGTTTGTTACATCTCAGTGCTATACAGTATTTGGAAATTGTCAGTACTTCCGATTTTAAGTCAATTGTTTAGGAATTCTTGGGAAATCCTCGTGTCGAAAAGTTCTTGTTTGAACAAATACATTTTGACCGCTGACACTAGACCAGTGAAAAAATATAAAGTTGAGTCCTATACCTGTTGGTTTTCTAGCTTTGTATTAAAACAAAGTTGAACTAATCGAAATCGATTTCCACATCGTCGCCTAAGTTGTAAGCTAATACCTTTACTGATTGGGGGATAATAAATGTCGTTCTGATAAGGAAGGCGAGAAAATAATTGCTTAATTTTGAACACAAACTTGGCAATAGAGGTTTTTGTTTCCATGGGACTCCCATCAAGAGAAGCAATACAATTTTAACATTCGGTCAGGAAAATCCCCCGAAATGAGGAATAGATGCCATACCTGAGAAATATACTAACATAAACCTACGGAGATTTACTTATGAATTTTTTACTGACTTTCATTGAATTAGTTTTCAACTTGACGCATGTGACAAAGGGAATATATTTGCGCACGGAAGCATGCAAGGAGCTTATACTTGTGTCATCGAAAGTGATTAACAATTCGCTTGCTTCGAGATTTAGAAAGGAGCTGGACATATTGTGACGGACCAATATAAATCTGCTATGCAAAAACGTATTAACAGTCAAAACTGAATATTTCAACAATGTCGACCATATTCGAAAATCCAAAAATACCTCTTGTTGGTATGAATGGCCGAAACAGATTGTACTCTGGTGGCAGTGCTGAAAGCGGGAGTGAATCTAACGCTTTGCCGAGCAATAGACCATACAGGTTCGAGACCGTCGGGAAAATGTTGGCGAAGAGGAAAGAACTGTTTCACCGCCGGAAGAGACACTGTGATGTTTCACTATGTTTAGCTCTAGCAGGAATTGGTCTGATGATATTTGAAACAGAACTTACAACGGCATTCCTGATAAGAAGAGACTATCTCCTATCTTATTTAATGAAGACTTGCATTACAGCATTTACCGTCGCCCTTCTGATATTTATTGGTATATATCATTATCTTGATGTCCAACTCTTTGCAGTTAACAATGGAGTCGATGATTTAAGACTTGCAATGACTTTCAGAAGGGTACTGAAAATAGGGATGGAGTTCTTTATATGCAGTATTCATCCTATACCAGGTGACTTTAAAATGGAATGGTCAGCAACTGTAGCTGACGGACAGTACGCAAGAGAGATAATAATTCCACTAGACGTGGTTCTATCTCTGCCTATGTTCTTACGTTTCTACCTCATCTGCCGAGCTATCATGTTACACAGTAGTTTATACCAAGACGCGTCATCCCAGGGACTCGGGGCGCTTAACCGTATTCATTTTAACTTTCGATTTATTTTCAAATCGCTCATGACTTTGTATCCCGAATACGTACTTGCAATTATAATGCTCTTCTCTTTTCTCACCTCCAGTTGGATTTTACGTCTCTGTGAAATGTACGGCGAGGATGGGTCAAGGGATAATGTTCACGCAAGTTTTCTCAATTGCATGTGGCTAATCGCTGTGACTTTTCTGTCTGTTGGTTATGGCGATATTGTCCCAACTACATATTGTGGAAGAGCCATTGCGGTTATGACTGGCATGATGGGAGCAGGATGCACTGCTCTCATTGTGGCCATCCTGGCTAAAAGGCTAGAACTCTCAAGATCTGAAAAGTACGTTCATGATTTCGTTTTGGATGTTGAATTAGATAAACGTTTAAAGCACAACGCTTCAGACGTTATGAGGGCTGGTTGGTTTGTGTATAAATACAGAAAACTCAAAACGGACAAATCGAAGATTATAAGACATCAGCGGAAATTTATTCATGCTGTTGAGAACATTCGGGATATCCGTGCAGCTCAAAGACGACTTATTGACAATTCAGTGACCTTGGTGGAAATAGGCAAATACCATAATGAGTGGGCGTGCGCGATCAGCCATATGCAATACAAACAGTCAATATTAGAGGAGAAGGTCGGTAGCATTCAGACTAACGTTGAGCAAATATTAAAGTCAGTAACTAAAGTGAAAGAAAGTATAGATCAACGTAATAATTGATATTATACAAAAAACCTTTGCTATAGTTTGCTTATGAATGAATTTTGTGTTTAATTTTAATTGTGTAATAAGCATTTAGCTCATGTTAAATCAGATATTTGTTGGTTTAAAGTCGTAGATTTGTTACACTGTATTCAGAAGAGTGTGTCCAACGGTTATGCAACACTGAAAAAAATGTATAAATATCAATTAGTAGCGCATGCTGACTTGTCTTAAAATCCTTTTTTTTTTATTTAGATACTCGTTTAAAAACATAATATTTACTTTGATTATACACGTTACACTAGTTATTGTATTTTGAGAAGTGATTGCGAACTGGTAACATTGCATAAAGGTCATAAAATAAATGAAAAAGTTCACTGTACACTTAGTGCCATTTGGTTGGTCAGCGATATTATTTTAGGCGATTGTTACAAGTTTGCGTCAAAATAACTTCAAACTAAGCTATGGAGCTTATTTAATCCAATTTAGTTCGTTATTAGGTTTTACTAATCGCGACCACAATGGTTTCCACCAACTGTATTGATAACACTAATTTGATAGTTGTTGTCCTTGAATATGGAATTCGGAATTTGATACTCGTACTTTTAAGCAGGCTCCTGGTAAAATACTAGGATTCTGGGTTTGTCTCGGTAACTTGATAAGATGACATATGACAAATGAGGAACTTGTTCAAATCTACCGAGTCAAATCTAAAATTACTTTTGCTAATATTACAATAAAATAATATGTGTTTGTATAAAGATACCATTTCGATATAAATATTAATAAATAATATGCCCTAATTGTAACCGTTACACAATCGATACACTTCTTCTCAAAAGAAATGCGTTATTGCGCTATTGAAGAGTCCTTATGGTCATTGGGATTATATCTCTGATATTTCTCAATATTGCTGTGTCAATCAGATCAAGCTTCTCTATATGATACAGGGTAGATTGCTGGATTAACGTAAACTAATCACTGAATAGTCATAACATGGCCTAATAGATCAGGAAACCCACCATTCGAAAGTCAATGACCTCTGATTTAATCAGTTTCTTATCTAAAATGCATTTACCAAATTAGAATCTATAACGAACGATTAGCGTGTAGTAGATAGTCCCAAGCCAAACTCATACAAGATTTCCCTAGATGATTGTACAAGAGGAGGAGTATGGTTTCAGATTGCCTAATCCCATTAAAGTCATGGTTCGTCGACCGTTCAACCTAAACGATAAACCAAAATACAGATTAATGTACGTGTATACTGTCTGTTTTAGATTCGCGATGGCGTGTTTCTCTTGTACGGATTATGTTAGGCCTAAATATTATCTTATTGTTCAGCTAATTAATAACCTTGATCCTGTTATTATTAAATGTTATGTTATGGAAAAGAGGTTGGTAATGTGTGTTCAAAGGGACGAGAAATGTATATCACCTTGTTTAGAGGCAATTACGGTTAAAAAAATTGCTATGGGGTGTTGATAGAATTACACTTTCCATTACGGCCTATGAACAGTTTCTTTAAATTTGTATTTTTGGACGGCGTGTGAATTAAATGACTCAGTCTATTTTAACCACCGACAACCATGCACCGACATTGCTTTCGAATATTCCATTCTATATTTTATTCCGCTAAGTACTTCTGAATGAGGAGATGGGAAAACAGTGTGTCTGAATAGTTAAGTCAATATAATGTTCTGCTTTGTACCTCTGGAAGGAGGGATTGAAAACATCTTGAAGTCACCTTGATTTAGTTGTTGTTTTTTTGTTTCAACAACTCAATATCACAGGGAAATTTCTTTCTTTATCCCCTTGATAATATGGAATGAAGACCGATGGATATTGTTTTTTATATATATATATATTTTATGAGCACTATATTATGTACAGATATTGAAGGTAATGTTAATATAACATTAATAACGCTACACGTAAGCTAAGCAGATGCATTTTCTGTTCATCCGAGTTGTTCTGAAAATATGCTTGAACTGCTTCGTAAATGTCAATCAAAAAACATTTTAGCTCACAAAAAAGTTACCATATTGGTAATATGAACATTTGACCAGAAGCTATGGTTGTCCTGTTTGGAGTGTATAGGGTGCGGAGAAGCATATAATATCATACTGCCATGGAGTTTACAGTCAGGCATTCAGCAATAAATGAACATGTTGGTGCAATGATTGGGGTAAATGTAGCCTTCAACAGAACATATCATTTTTAGGAGTCAATGCATCAGTCATATCACTTACATTTTGAAACGGGAATAAAACATGTTTAAAAATGCGCGTGTCTGATTGATAAGTTGTCCTAATCAAAGGGGAGTCTTATGTAGGGCCACATGGGGTGTATGCTGTTAACATATCCCTGTAGTTTTCATTGCGACTTCTTTAACATTTAGAATATCAATTGCATCTCGTAATGTATCTTTACAATCTGTCTAACTGAGCAAATATAGGCAGGCAGTGAACCCTGGTTGACAGCCATATTCTCACAAGAATGTTCAATCGAACTATCATTGAATTAATGTTGATTTAGTATTCCATATATAAACTCGTAGAAGCCATACTGTCTACAGAACTATTCTTTATAGCTTCAGAGATCATGGCCCAGTTTCAACTAAATATGTTAGTCGTAAACGTTATGCTGCAAAGAAGTGTTCGGGTTTAACCGTAAAGTTACTGGCATAATCTATGTGAAAAAATCTTTACGATATATTTATTGAAACGCAGCTTACGCCTAAACCGAAGTTACACCTAGAAAGTTACGATCTTAAACCTTATGTTCTTTATTGAAACGGACATTGAAAGGTAGTTTGATGACTTTTACCAGTCCCTGATGCTACTCTTTATAAGTAGAAAAGCAACTACGACATTTTTAAAAAAATGGCCAATTGTAATAATGGTCAAGCACTTTTGCTTACATGCATGCCAATAACCGAAACTCCTGCATTCGTAAACTAATCTATATATTTTAGATAGGTTGCAACATAATTGCAGTGTCCTTTGAGCAATTCTTTCCAGATCGAGTGCTGGTTCATGGCTTGTTATGGTGAGTTAACCTAATAACATATAAATTACTGATGAACTGCTACATAATAAGGCGTAATGCTAAAGCACTTGAGCCATTTTTCATGACCAATAATATTGAGCAGTCTTACTGGTTATTTCTGATAAAAAGAATTCCAAGAATCAGTTTTCGAAAGCTGTCCATCATTGTCAAGCCAAATTTTGTATTAATATATTACGCTCCATTGCGAGTGCTCTCATTTTTTATATAGTATATAGTGATTAGTTTGATCTGGGTGTTAATAAAACCGTTTTGAGACGTATTGCCTTTAAACATTATAACCACTGTAGTAAAATGAAGATAACAAACAATGAGGTAAGAGAGACGTCAACATGCAATTGGTAAAATAGTGACGTTCAAGGGCCACAACCGCACCACTAATAATATGATCGGACTGTTTTTCGAACTCAGTCGACATATTACGCCAACAAACATTGTAACTTAATCGACCTGATTGCCAATGTTGAGAATTAATGAAAATTTGTTTCAATGTGAAGTGCGAATAAAGTCCGTTTTGACTATCCAAGGGTCATAACTCAGCAAAGGCTGAAGTACTCATGTTTGTCATAAAACCTATCCAATGTCTACGAGCATTTTAACCAAGTATGATGATAACGAATCAATGAAGATTATTCAAGTAGGATATAAGGAACGTATACAGATAGTTAATTCATTCTTCTCATAATTTTTGTTTTAATTCGTAAATAAGTAATTTATTTGTATAGCTACAATGCCATTGATGTCAAAGTCAAAATTTTGGCATGTGCATATTCTACAAGTAAGTGTTCTTGACATTGAGATCACAATAAATCAAATGATCAAATCTAATAATCATGTTTTAAAATTACAACATTAAATGACGACATAAGACTATTCATGAAGCAACTTCTTTATCAAAACCTTAAATCAACTTGTAGTGTATATATCATTTTATGCAATAGTGCATTGTATCAGTACAGCTTATGCCTTAAAGTCTCTGAATTTAATTCATTTCAGTAACTTAACATGTGTTAAATTTAAAGAGATTTTGCACACCACACCATGAGGGTCTAACAATAATATCCAAAAAGTCTGATACTTTGGAACAGGTAAACAGAACACCCATTCAAACATGAACAATGAGTGTCGTCTTTTCATTATTGTAACGAGGCACAGTGTTTAAATGTCAACATTAGATATTAATGGATTTATTCTTCATTTACTTGTTAAAAAACATATTGATTTATGCATATGAAACACTATATGTTTTTATAAGCATACACCAATGTTACCTGGTTAGCTGAATCAAGAGCGCCGCAGAGCGAACACCCATGCTTGTCTGTTAAATTGCATTTGAAAAAGGGGACACGTTAAAGATTCTCAAAACCAGAATTAATTAAAAAAAATATTTCTGGGCTTTAACAGCAAACAAGATTCAATTAAAAAACAGTTTCAGCGAATAACTAAAGATTTCCAACTCTCTCGTCTCATGTTAAATTCATGAAATAGCTAAAGGTTTTACAGTAATAGTTAACACAACACCATAAATCCATAATTAAAGGGCATTAAGTGATTCTGAGGATTATATATTAAAAGCGCACTGGCGTTTTTACAAGGCAAAGTGAATTTCAACTTAATTGTTTCATTTTGTGCACATTAATATTCGACGCTTAAAGATATATCACAGATTAACTGTGACAAAACAGAAACGAACGATAGCATCGAAATAAAAACATATTTGAACATTTATTATAACATCTTAAGTATATATATATATATATATATATATATATATATATATATATATATATATATATATATATATATATATATATATATATATATATATATATATATGCAAATACTAGCAACCATAAATGGAGAATTCACATTCATAGTATGTATAATAAAAATGAACAATTTCTTGAACAAACTTTTTTAACAAGTTCAAGATGAGTACTTTATTTTTGCTGGTAAAATTTGTGTAGTTTACTCATTTAAAAGAGTTTTTAGACTTTTAAGGAAGTATATAATATATTGTTTGTACACGATTAAGTAAGATATTTACTTGAATGAAACACTGCCAAATATTATATGTATTAAAAACCCTAAGACTATAACTGCTTTATATTGTTTATGGATCATTATGATGTTAAAATTTCTTTCAGCCAGGAATAAATATTGAGCAAAACCTCTGAGCATTTTTTATCATAATAGGCTTGTAAACAGGATGTACATCTTCATTAATTGAAAAATGCGATGAAAAATATCGGACGTTTCATACCAATGCTGCTAAAATTCGGAGGACTAGGGGGATATTGATTTTGGGTTAAATATTTTATAACAAAGGCATATGAGTAAAAGCTTAAGCACTCGCTTTAGGAGGTCATTAACATTATACTGACCGTTCCAAGGCGGTACCTAATATAAGAATCCTTGATAAACATTCCTAATTTTTTAATATAGTATATATGCACTGTGTTTTTTGTGGAGTTTTGTGCTGTTGTTCCCTGTTTCTTGTGTGTGATTTTTTTTGTGTTCTTTGTCTTTGGCGTGTACCCACTGCCATTAAACGGGGTTAATGTTTAAACTTTTGAATACCGAGCATGTTTCTGTAGTTTTTCACAAACATAATGTAGTGAAAAGTATTTATGGAATGATAGCACTTTTTCTTTCGTTAATGCTGTATAAACGCAGTATGGCACGACAGAAATTTCATGAAGTGCGCAAGGATGCGATCAATAGCTTACAATTTTAAATAATTATTCATTATGATTAAAATTAAGCAGTGTCTTCTGCAATTCAATTCTTTTTCTGAAAGAAATTTGACCCACAACATTGGTTTGTTTAAAAGAATTGCTGAATTTTGTAACGTCGTATATCATTGATTGAAATAAACAATGACGTCAAAACTCAATGCGTTTTGTACAATATGAACCTCAATTTGTATATATACAAAAGAACAGGCGAATGTAAATATTTCTTATTGTATGGGCAAATATCATTTTTTCGACACTGAAATTTATATAATCAAACCATTTCTATGAACTAATACATTTTCATTGATAGTTTGTTTAAGACAGCGAAATAATCGTATAATGATTATTTAAATGTTCAATTGTAAAATAACTTCATATTGAGGGTATTTTGGCGACACATGTGTTAAGTTATAAAAAGAATCTTACAGTTTTGTCATTTGAAACAAAGATTATGAAGCTCTTGAAAGGATAAGGAATAAAGCTCACTATATTTTGAATAAATGCGATACAGTTCCCCGTTGAATTTCCTTGTTAATAGATAATGGAATTATTAAGATGACATTTGCGTTGAGGCGCGGGCAATATTCCGAATACTAAAGATTTAGCGTAACTACGAATGATCTATTATGGCTAATGTACATACTCAATTGTCGGCAGAAATAATAATATCAACAAATACATATTGATGTTAATGAGGAGTTTGTGTGTGACATGACTATAATAGTTTTTGACTGAGGGATTAACTGATCACGTTCCATGGCACATGAACAGATATTATATTTGGTAAAATCGTAGAATCGTAGAAGGAATGTGATTTTTTGGGACAGGCAAAAACGTAATTGAGCCAAAATTTAATATTAGCATCTAGGTGTTGGAAATTCTGTTTGATATTTTATGACTCCATATAATTAATCACACTCACTTGTTTAGGCATAGTCTAAATCAATCTAACTATTTTTCATATATATATATATGATCAACTTCAAATAGGACGATGTACCTGATGAAAAGTGTTGTGATGTTTTTTGTAGTTCTCTGTCTTATGCTATCGTTCATGGCAATTTTTGTAAATATGGGAATACACTAATACACAGAATGACAACGTTTTCGAGAATCCAATCCATGTTTAGGTTTAGAAAAATATTGATGAAAATAAAAACCGCACTCTTTGCCGTCACTGAAAATGATCATTTTTGGGTTTCAACGGCTAGTGGGCTAATGTAGCGAATACGCTTTATATGACAGAAAGTGTTTAAATAATATATTTTATATGAAAAATCTTGATGATATGTTGTATGACCCTATGACGGAAATTTACAATTTTATATTATGCAAATAATATAAATATATTTAAATATTTATAATATTATAGTGTAATGTTGTGTATATCACTATTAGTATTATAACAAACAGTTCATTATGAACGTCAACCATTGCACGAGGTTAATGAAAATGTGTGTGCTTTACTGACATTGATTAATAATTGATTCTACCTCAATGTAGGCGCAAGTTCTTCGCTTGTTTTACAACTGAATTAATCCTCTAATAAAACATTTCTATAATAACTGCTCCCGTGTGTAGTATTGTTATGACATTTACAAAGAGTGCGGACATCCCTTAGGAAATAAATACAAACAATGGCATTGATTATTTAAGCATTGTTTTATCCTTCTTTGGCTAATTTCACAAAGGAAACAGGCTTACAGCATTTAGTTTTCATATGATTTATGTCCATTAATGAAAAGGAAACCCTTCGCCGACAATTATTTCAGGGTGTTATTTGTATGACATTATTGTTACGACCAATATTTCATCAAATATTGCCTGATATGTGCTTACATTTCTATATGCGCCTGTAAATGTCGGTTTGTCTATTGTTACATAACATTTTTTGTCGCTTGTGGAAAGTATTTACTTTCTAACAACATGTTTATTATATACAATGGTGTAGACGTAAATGCGTGTTATGTTAATATGTTGTATGTAGATACTGGATAGTAAAATTGAGATTATACAATTTGATTAAAGAATTATAAATTCAACATATCTGTTCTTGTTTCAGGTAAGTACGTCGCGCGGCTTACGTTTTGTTTTCGTTCAACCAGGCACTTGTCCTAAACATTTTGTCCTCATTGTTCAACTTAAATGTCGCACCAAAATACAACAGTAAAAACAACATTTAAAAACAAGACCAACTCATTCATCGCTATTTTTTTTAACGTGTTGATAGAATGAAAGGAGGAAATGCAAAATGAATGTCATAACACATTTCTTTGTTATTGTTTTTAAAAGTATGTGTCTAGCGCACACCTACAAAATGGCAAACAGTCTAATACAGTTGTTTTTGTTTCTTTCAGATATGGACGGTGTAAAACAGAGAAAAAAACGTCACTGCTAGTTTTACCAAACATAAAACATGTCTATAATTTTCTGATACCAAATAAAACCGGACATATTCAAATAAATCTCATACTAATTTTCATCCAACAGAAACGGCCGATATAACAAGGTCATCTGAAAAATAAAGCCCTAAAATGAGAAGTCCAATGTGAATAAAACAAAAAAACAGCTATATTAAGTGAAGATTGTCTGTCTGACAATAGATAAAAAATCTCCAGGAGTTTTTTTGTAAAATAAGGAGACTCTAGGCAATTGATTATAATTAAAAAGAAGCAACAAATCGTTAAACTGCACTGCTGAATTGCAATTATGAAAGCCAATTTGGTACTAGGAAATCGTCAGTGCATAATCTTATATAAATTAATTTGAGAATTTTGATATCATTTATTTCAATGAAATAAGTTGACTTTAATATACCACCAAATTCACCTGCAATCAGCGTAGAGTTTGTTTTGGCATATCATACGTAATATATTTTTGCAGACATATGTAGGACTTTTCACTTTAAATGTCCGTACCTATTTGACATTTGATATTTTATATTTTACGTCACTGTATTTTCAGTTCCAGACGAATCTAGTTACACGCGAATGATAGATGGCTTTTTTATCACGAAAGTTCCTTGCGTGGTATCTTACGCAAATATATTCCCGTTATCATGTGTGGCGAGGACATTGAATTCAATGAGAGGCAGTAAGAAATGAGTTCTACTCCTGCAAGACAATTATTGTATTGGATGAAAGCGCTATAAAACAAACGTATTCATTGCAAATTTGGAGTTCATTGAGTTATCTATTAGTTTCCCAGACAGAAACTCATTTCTTATTCCACAGTGTATTGCATTAACTTACGTTGTAGATACGTAATGCGACGTCGTAGAAACGTTATAATTTAGTTAAACATTATATTGGTATTAACAATTCCACACGGATCTGACGACAATTGATATTTCATGACAATTCTAGCGTCAAAGGCCACAGTTCCTCTATTTAAACGAGATGTTCTTACATTGTCGCAACAATTGGTATGTGTTGTTCCCAAGCGGTATATTTAGGCTATTTATTATTGATACGCCTTTTATTGTTCGCAACTCAGGGAAGCCATTCTTGTGCTGAAGACCACAGTTAATCTAACGCGTTGCCGATCAAGATATCGTATAGGTTGGAGACCGTCGGGAAAATGTTGGCGACGAGGAAGAAATTGTTTCGCCGCCAGAAAAAAATGCTGATGTGTTTCACAATGTTTAGCTCCAGCAGGCGTTGGTCCAAGGGATAAAATTATTCAACTCGGTGAGGTTCTATCTCTGCCAGTGTTCTTACGTACCTACTTCATCTGCTGAGCAATCATGTTTCTCAGTCATGTGTATGAAGACGCCTCACCCAAGACTCTCTTAGCGCTTAACCGTATTATCTCGAACCTTTGATTTTTTAAGTCTCTCATGACGTTGTATGCCGAATACGGTATGCTGTTCTATTTCCTCACTTCATGTCGGCCGTTACGTCTATGTATAATGTACAGCGCCGAGGTTGGGTCAAAAGAAGATGTCCATGCGGGTTCATTAAACTACCTATTTATTGTCGCTGTAATTTTCTGTATATTGGTAACGGTGATATTGTCCCGACTTCATGTTTTGGGCGAGGCATTACCGTTTTGACTTGCATACTTGGAGCAGTCTGCACAACTCTCGGCTAGAAGGCCAGAACAATAAAGATCCGTAAAAAACCGTATGCGGTTTGGTATGGATGTTGAATTAGACAAGCGTTTAAAGCACAACGCTTTATACGTGATAAGGGCTGAGCTGTTTTTTCCATATACAGCAAAATCAAACTGGCTATTGTTTAAAATATTTTTGATGTTCTTGTTTTAATGGTGCAATACCCATTTAATTTATGTAGAATCAGGTATGTGTTGAAGTCGTAGCTTTGTGTATTTCTATAAGGAAGATACTGTTTTATGACAATTATAAATCGATAAAAAGAGGTTTTTTGGGGGATATTTTACTTTTTCTTAAGGCTTCGTCTACTACCTTAAAACTGTGAACTTGTTGGATTAAGTCATGTCCTTAAATGGATTCAATCGAATCATGAGATCAATATGCTTTATTAAATGCAGTATTGCACGTACTTGTGTTAATGCTATCGTAATGTGGTGGGCTGGAAAACATTTTTATCAAACGTTTTAAGATGTGAAACGTAAAACATCCTCACTATTTCACTTCAAATCCCGCCCCTTATCTGTCTTAACGTGTCATTCAAGACACAAAACGCAAATATATATAAAAATTTAATATTATGGTCATTAACTAGGACTGCAAACAAGTATTCGAATAAATCGGATATTCAATTGAACGTTTGGTATTCAGACCTCCAAATTGGTATTATAAAATTCGGTTGTTTGTTTTGTATATATATATAATAATAAATAGTTTGCTTACAGCTGTGTTGTTGTTTATAAAGTTTTTTTTGTCTTGTTTTTTCAATGTTGTGCGCCTAATGTCCCAGACGTGGATGTGATGATACTGTGCACGCGGTATATGTCATTAAGGGACTTATCGTCGGGTACTGTATAAAATGTCCCCGTAATTATACAATTACTGGTTATTAGACAATTGACATGAACAACCTTTTCGGTAAATTTAAATGATCATACCTATTAAGGATTTAAGGAATCGGCAATATGTTGTCTTGGCTGCAAATTAAGCAGCGCAATATTACTTAAATCGCCGTGATGCTATGAATGGCCTGTGCTATTTATGTGCCATAAACTGTTTTCACTGTTTCGGTAAAACCTTCGTGCTTTTGAAATTAAACTCTTGATTAGCGTTTCAAGATATATTTTCTACATTCTTGTACAAAAATTAAGTTTGTTTTCGTTTCATCATTTGACTAGTTCCCGAGTTGGTTTGGTTAAACTTTGAAAGTAAGCAAATATACATTCAAAGGTTTTATAATAGTTAGGACTCTCAATAAACAAAGAAGATAAACATTATATGTTTATTAATGATTGTAATATCCTTGATATTGATATTGTATTGATTCTTCTGTAATTTTATCGCGAAAGCTTCGCACGTTCCGAGGCTAGAAACAAACAAGTCACAAAAGCTTTGAGCGTAGGCGTTTGCTCCGATTACAGTATTATTTTACAAACCAACATTATCCATCTGATCCCGTGTGTAATGACAATTACAAAGAGTCCGCATATCCTTAAGGAAATAAACACAAACCACGACATTGATTGTTTTTTTATCTTTTTACTTACCTTACTTTCTAGCAACATGTTCATTGTTCACTAAGTTGTAGTCTTTATTTTATGTCATGTTAATATGCCAGGTCATTGACCTTTTCAATGATATTCTTCAACTCATTCAAAACTAAACAAAGGCATTTCATCTGTTCTTCCGACTCCGTTACGCGACTTACCTTATTATTTTCGTAAAATCATCGGGCAACTGTCCTTGAAGACAAACATTTAACCTGTTTCGGTAATCGGGAAACTCAAATACAAAGTAAAACCAATTCAGTAAGTTAAAATAACAGGATGTCCTATCAATAGAGTACGTTACTCCATTAGGGCCATCGCCGGTGATTGTGTTAATACGATGAGCTAAACGCGACGTGACGAAACTACGATATAGAAAACACGATAGTATGATGATGATAACGAGACATGACGCAAACGAAGACGCTGATAAATTGTTCATGCATTATTACAAATGGCGTTTCTGTGTTAATTGGGTGTTATTTGATGCACACGATGACGTCATCGTGTTGAGGTTTGGAAATATAAGTAAAGCTTGATAGCATCCCTAGGAAACAATTCTAGTGGACGGATTGTTGTAAGAAATTTGCATAGTATACATCATTGTCTAAAATGAGATGTATATCCCGCTGTACTGTCCTTAAAAAGTAATATTCACCCAGAAGCAGGAGCTATAAACATATGGCATCAAACTGTTAGTGTTTAAGTATACACTTTAAGAAATCATATACCTAAATAATATTTGTTTCCATATTGCGAAAACAGTTTTTCCGTAGAAAAACAGACGTCACTGATGAGAATTCTACTTCCATAGCTTATTCATCACAGCCCACAACAAACGGTACGTCACGTCATATTACACAAGAGGATTTGTTGACAAAAATATCACTCATTGCCCGTGCATATAACATTATTTGGTTTATCAAATGACTGCTTTTAGACCAATGAGACAGATGGAATAGACAAAGCATACAATTAAATATTTATATAATATGAGGTTTTATTTGTGTGACCTCTTCATTTCAGACGATTTTATGGAGAGAACAATAGGAACATTTAAAGTATATCGACTTTACATATACACAATTTACTATTAGTTCATTTTGAATTAAGATATACCAACAGATCGTTAAAAACAAATTCAACAACATAACTTCATTCCATCCTGAGTGGTCACGAGAAAGCGAAGATCAATCTACGAATCGGACTGATTTAATCACACTAAAGTGATAAACACATTTAATCTTGTTAGACCATGTATGTCACTTCAATTCTTTCCCCGCCAACTTAAAAATTAAAAGTATAAACAATATAATTATATGTGAGTCTATATTGGCGTTGTTCGAACCTGTCATATTATTGCCACTGCAATGTTATAATTAACTGTTCATCTTGAAATAAAACATACCGAACAGTATTATACTTTCGAAGTCCTATCGTGTCACTTTTAAGATAAAACAGTTTCAATCAGAACGACATTAACGAAATTACACCCCTCCCTTGCACGTCACCGATTCTTTTTTCGGTGAGGTACAATTTAAGGTGTGTCACAAATGTGACTTGTCAGAAATGTCCTTAGTGTGACCTTTGTTCAGAAAACACTTTAGTTTGGCACATATGGTGGCAATTTAATCAGTCCGGCGTTTTAAACAAATATATTGATTAACGATCCCATGACGGTAAAGTATGTTGTATTAACCTTATCGCCGTAAAGTTTTAGAATTATGGTGTTAATATAAAACAGTTAGAAGAAATTGTGTAAGAGGCTATGATGCAAATTCAACAATAAAGTCATTTTTATGTTAAATGAATTTGACGACTAGCAAAGTGAAAACGAAAACAGTGTTTATGAAAGCCAAACATTGTATTTGTTCAAATAATGCTTGTAATTTCACTGATATTGATTTATGATTGATTCGACGTTAATGGTATCGCGGAAGCCTCGCACATTCTGAGGCTAAAAGCAAACACGTAACAAAAGATCAGCGTAGGCGTTAGCTCCGATAACAGTATTATTCTATAGTTACCAACAATATCAATCTGCTCCTGCTTCATTTAAATGATAAATCCGGACATCCCTAAAGAAATAAAAAGAAATACAGCCAGAGCATAGATTACTTTAGCATTGTTTTATCTCTTCCAAGTATATTAAACAACGAAGAACAGTTTGTTTCAATTTCGTATTTGGTTTATAGTATGATTACATTTTATTAAATGTTGTTTTACCCATGTTCAGGTAAGTCCAAAGATGTAGGTTTCTCTCTAGATTTAGCAGTGTCTTTACCGATGGTGATATTCATAGTTATCTTTTAACAACATGTTTATTATAACAAGAAATATACATTAATTAAAACGATCGAAGCCCGTTGACGACAATACTTATAGGGTGTTATTTGCCTGGATTGTACTGCTACGTCCAATATTTCAACACATACGGCCTAAAGGTGCTGATTTCCAACCTATTTGTCTATAGATAATAAGCAACTTGTTGTCGCTGGATTTATTCGTATTTACCTGCTAAGAACATGTTTATTATTCATTAGGTAAGTATTCCTTTATGTTTGTTTAGTAAATATGCCGCACATCAGTCATAGACTTGGATGATATCCCAAAGATCCACTTAACATTTATAAAAGCATCTAAACTGTTATTATAAGGTCCGTTACGATACGTAGGTGTTATTTTTGGGAAACCGGGCACATGTCCTTAACTTGTGTTCAGCATTATACGATTTCACGTTTATGTATTCTGAACAACGTGCAGACGCAAAAAAACAAGAGCATGAGAAACAAAAGTATAACTTAAGAAACAAGACATACTGCTTTTTCACAATCTTGTGAAGTTATGTTGAAACCCAAAGCCAAGGTTCCAGGAATGCGATATAACGGTTATTTTATCGTTGAAATACGGGTCTTACCATCTTATACAAATTGACAGAAACATGCTCCAATTATGGATATCTTTATTCAAAAGTATCTAATAGCAATCTTATACAAGTGATGTTTTATTTCTTTCAGATGTGGACGGTGCCAGGCAGAGAACTAACGTTACGGAACATGTGTTTTATTTCCTGAAACACAATTAAAATAGACACACTCATATAAATATCCAGCTGATGGACATCCGGTTAAATACGGTCGATACTGAACTTACAAATATGTCTAAAAGCATCTCCATTGGCTGACAAGTACAGTGCGAAGAAAAAAAGACCCAATTTGTGAAGATTGTGTGACTGACAATAGATACAAAAGACAAAGTCCCTTGGGCTATTTTTTTTTCTTAAACTGTTTAATTTTATTGAGGAGGTACTAGGGGAAAGACAATTCACACTTTATGGTAGAAGTGAAAGTTTGTTACATCTCAGTGCTATTCTGTATTTGGAAATTGTCAGTGAATCCGATTTTAAGTCAATTGTTTGAGAAATCTACTTTAAGTGATTTCTGCTGTGAGCATCAGTTTAAGTTCATAACACTTCGCGATTGACCAAAAGTTGTTTACATGATCTGCGTACAAATTGAAACGTATCAATAATTAATGTTATATTTATATCTCTTGGGAAATCCACGTGTCGAAAACTTCTTGTTTTAACCAATACATTTTGACCGCTGACGCTAGACCAGTGAGGAAAAAGTGGAGTCCTATACCTGTTGGTTTTCTAGCTTTGTATTAAAACAAAGTTTAAGTAATCGAAAACGATTTCCACATCGTCGCCTAAGTTGTAAGCTTATACCTTTACTGATTGAGGGATAATAAATGTCGTTCTGATAAGGAAGGCGAGTAAATAATTGATTAATTTTGAACACAAACTTGGCAATAGAGGTTTTTGTTTCCATGGGACCCCCATCAAGAGAAGCATTACAATTATAACATTCGGTCAGGAAAATCCCCAGAAATGAGGAATATATGACATACCAGAGAAATATACTAACATAAACTTACGGAGATCTACTGATGATTTTTTTACTGACTTTCATTGAATTAGTTTTCAACTAGACAAAGGGAATATATTTGCGCACGGTATCATGCAAGGAATTTATATTTGTGTCATCGAAAGTGACAATTCGCGTGCTTTGAGATTTAGAAAGGAGATAGACATATTGTGACGGACCACTATAAATTTGCTATGCAAAAACGTATAAACATTCAAAACTGAATATTTCAACAATGTCGACCATATTCGAAAATCCAAAAATACCTCTTGTTGGTATGAATGCCCGAAACAGATTGTACTCTGGTGGCAGTGCTGAAAGCGGGAGTGAATCTAACGCGTTGCCGAGTTATAGACCATACAGGTTCGAGACCGTCGAAAAAAGTTGGCGACGAGGAAAGAACTGTTTCACCGCCGGAAGAGACACTGTGATGTTTCACTATGTTTAGCTCTAGCTGGAATTGGTCTGATGATATTTGAAACAGAACTTACAACGGCATTACTGATAAGAAAGATTCGCTCCTATCTTATTTGATGAAGACGTGCATTACAGCATTTACCGTCGCCCTTCTGATATTTCTTGGTATTTATCATTATCTTGATGTCCAACTCTTTGCAGTTGACAATGGAGTCGATGATCTAAGACTTGCAATGTCTTTCAAAAGGGTACTGAAAATAGGGATGGAGCTCGTTATATGCAGTATTCATCCTATACCAGGTGACTTTAAAATGGAATGGTCGGCAACTGTAGCTGACGGACAGTACGCACGAAAGATAATAATTCCACTCCGTCTCTGTGAAGTGTACGGCGAGGATGGGTCATGGGATAATGTCCACGCAAGTTTTCTCAATTGCTTGTGGCTAATCGCTGTGACATTTCTGTCTGTTGGTTATGGCAATATTGTCCCAACTACATATTGTGGAAGAGGCATTGCGGTTTAGACTGGCATGATAGGAGCAGGATGCACTGCTCTCATTGTGGCCATCCTGGCTAGAAGGCTAGAACTCTCAAGATCTGAAAAGTACGTTCATGATTTCGTTTTGAATATTGAATTAGGTAAACGTTTAAAGCACAACGCTTCAGATGTTATGAGGGCTGGGTGGTTTGTGTATAAATACAGAAAACTCAAAACGGACAAGTCGAAGATTATTAGACATCAGCGGAAACTTATTCATGCTGTTGAGAACATTCGGGATATCCGTGCAGCTCAAAGACGGCTGATTGACAATTCAGTGCCCTTGGTGGAAATAGGCAAATACCATTATGAGTGGGCGTGCGCAATCAGCCATATGCAATACAGACAGTCAATAATAGAGGAGTAGGTCGGCAGCATTCAGACTAATGTTGAGCAAATATTAAAGTCAGTAACTCAAGTGAAAGAAAGTATAGATCAACGTAATACTTGATATTATACCAAAAACCTTTGCTATAGTTATCAATGGATTTTTGTTTAATCTTATTTGTGTAATATGCATTTAGCTCATGTTAAATCAGGTATTTGTTGGTTTTAAGTCGTAGCTTTTTTAAACTGTATTAAGAATATTTTGTCCAATGGTAATGCAAGACTGGAAAAATAATGTACAAATATCAATTAAAAGAGCACGCTGACTTGTCTTAAAATCTGTTTTTTATAATTTATGTACTCGTTTAAAAACATCATATTTACTTTGACAATACACTATGCACTAGTAATTGTATTTTTAACGGTTCATGTCGTCAAATACTTAAAGGGAATCTCTCTCATGGGCTTTTCAATTTACAAATTGCAAACAAAGTAAGATAACAGCAGTTTTCGTTTGATTGAGACTGTTAATTGACAAGAAGTGAATGTGAACTGGTAACACTGCTTACAGGTCATAAAATAAAAGAAAAAGTTCACTGTAGACTTAGTGCCATTTAGGATGGTCAGCGATATTATACTTGGCGATTGGTACATGTTTGCGGCCAAATAACTCGAAACTAACCTATGGAGCTTATTTACCGCCATTTACTTCGTTTTTAGTTTTCTTTGTCTCGGTAACTTCAATTAAAGATGACATATGACATTTTGAAGAATTTGTACAAATCTAACGATTCAAATCTAAAATTTCTATTTTTAATAATATAATAAAATTATATGTGTTTGTGTAAAGTTACCATTTGTAAACAAGTATTGATTAATAATATGCGCTACAAAATCGATACAATTCTCCTCGAGAGAAATACCTTATTGCGCTGTGGAACAGTCTTTATGGTCATTGCTACTATATCTCTGATATTTCTCAATATTGCTGTGCCAATCAGATCAAGCTGCTCTGTATAATGTAGGGTAGATTGCTGGATAAACGTAATAATAATAAATAGTCATAATATGGCCTAATATATCAGGAAACCCATTATACGGAAGTCAATGACCTCTATATATACCTCTTAATTGTTAAGCTAATTAATTAGCTAAATCCTGTAATTATTAAATGTCATGTTATGGAAATGTGGTTTTATAATTTGCGTTCAAAAGGTCGGGAAATGCATATCACCTTGTTTAGAGGCATAACGGTTCAATAAATTGCTATGGGATGTTGAAACAATTGCATTTTTATTACTGCCTATCTATTGAGACTTTTTATTGAAACGCAGCCCAAACCGAAGTTACGTCTAGATCTTAAGCCTGATGATCTTAATTGAAACAGGCACGTAGTTTGATGACTTTTACCAGTTCCTAATGCTACTTTTCATCGGTAGGAAAGCAACTGCAACGAATTTTAAAACCATTGGCCAACTGCAATAATGGTCAAGCAGTGTTGCTTAAACGCATGCCCACAATCGAAACTTCTACATTCGCAAACTAATTAATATATTTCAGACAGATTGCAACATTATGCAGTGTCCTTTTTGCAATTAATTTCAAATAAAAGTGCTGGTTCATAGCTTGTTAATATGGTGAATGAAGACTAAAACATATTATAAACAGTCCATTCATTTTTAAAGCAAAGTAATTAAACTCATAAATTATTTGAAAACTGGTTATTAGCAGGAGGTTATTTTAGAGCGGACACACTTGATCTATTTACCGACAGTTCAAATGCAACCACAGGAGTTACTTAATCAATATTGCTGGTAGCTGGTCATTGAACTTGTTAGATATATCATGTCCATAAACATAGTAAAACACGTATTGGAGATGAACTGCCAGGTAATAGGCTGTAATGCTAAAGTACTTGAGCAATTTCTCAGGACTGATTATGTTAAGCAGTCTTATTGGTTATTTATCTCTGACAAAAACATTTCCACGAATTACATATGTCTTCTTTCGGAAGTTGCCCATCATTGTCAAACCAAATTTCGCAGTGAAATATTACGCTCCATAGCGAATGCTGTCATTTTTCTAAAATATTGTGAATATTGAATAGTTTGACTGGCTGTTGATGAAACCGTTTTGAGACGTAATGCCTTAAAACATTATAACCACTTTAGTAAAGAGTGGATAACAAATGATGCAGTAAGAGCCGTCAAAATGAAATTTGTAAAATTTTGACAATTCAAGGGCCACAACACCAGTGCTAATAATATGATCGGACTGATATTCGAACTCAATCGATATTGAATATCTCACAAATATCGCAAATGAATCGACCTGATAAGCAAGGTTCGTAATTATAGAAAAAAAATCAATGTAGAGTGCGAACAAAGTCCGTTTGGACAAATTTTCGGTCAAAAATCAGTAAAGACTGGAGAGACCATGCTGGTCATTAAACCTCTCCAAGATATAATGTCCACAAGCATTATAACCAAGTAAGATGATAAGGATATGATAAACATTATTCAAGTAAGAGTTAAGGACCATATACCAACAGTTTACTCAGTCTTCTCTTAAGTTTTGTTAGTTCCTTATAAATAAGTAATTAATTTGCATAGCTACAATGCCTTTGATGTCAAGTCAAGATTTAGACATATGCATATTCTGCAAGTAAGTGTCCTTAACCTTGAGCACAAAAAAATATCACATTGTAAAATCTAAAAATAATGTTTTAAAATTCCACAATCAATTGACGACACTAAACTATTCTTCAAGTAACTTGATCGCAATTATATCAATAATAATACCAAGTGTAAGCAGTCTCAATCAAAATTTTACAATCACCCTGTAGTGTATATACCATTATATGCAATAGTGCGTTGTATCACTATAGCATCTGCCTTTTATTCTCTGCATTTAATGCATTACAGTAACTGATCATATGTTTATTAACAGATCTTTTTGCACGCCTCTCCATTAGGGGTTAACAATAATAGCCAAAGGGTCTGCTACTTTGAAACAGGTAAGCAAAAAGCCCATTTAAAACATGAAGAGTGAGTGTCGTATATTCATTATTGTAACGAGGCAGTGTTAAAATGTCTAAATTAGATATTAATGAAATTTGTGGATGAATTATTCTTGATTTATTAATTAAAAAACTTATTGATTTATGCATATGAAACACAATATGCTCTTAAGCATACAACAATGTTACCTGGTTAGCTGAATCAAGAGCGCAACGATGTTGAGTGTCTTTTGCTTGAATTACGCATGAAAACAAAGCGTCTTTTGCTTGGTACTTTTTATAGACCTCTTTATTCCACTTCATATGTTCTGGAATCCATTACCAACTCAATGTCAATGGCGGTTGATACTGGTATAAAAGATATAGTCATTACGGGAGATTTTAACCTTGATATGAATAAATCATTATCTGGACAAAAGATTGAGTCATTATGTCAGCAATTGAATCTGTCACAAGTCATCCGTGACGCTACTCATTTTACTGAAACGTCGGAACCCCTTCTCGACTTATTCTTAGTTTCATCACCAGATATTGTACTAAAATGTGGTGAAGGTGAACCTTTTCTGTACCAGCTAGTTCGTTACCACTGTCCTATATTTTGCATATTAAAATTCAAAAAAACGGTCAGATCAACATTTAAACGAAAAGTATGGAAATTTTCACAAGGGGACTACGCCAAACTCAGAACGCTTGTGTCATCTTTTGACTGGAATACATGTTTTCACACGAATATTGATATTTACGCAAACAAATTTACCAATCAACTTATGGTATTTTGTGAACTATGTATACCGTCAAAGTCTATAACGATCCGCACTCAGGACCCCCGTGGTTTCATAATGAAATTCGTAAATTATTCCGCCATAGACGAAGAGCATACAAAAGGGCCAGACGCTCAAACTATGAAAATCACTGGCAAGCTTACAGGACTATTCGCAATCATGCTAACCATATCATAAAAACTGTAAAACAATCACATTATGAAAAGCTTGCCTCAAAACTTCAGGAAAATACCTTTTTCTCGTCCGATTTTTGGAAAACTATCAAACATTTTACTAGTGCTACGCCGGCTTCTAAACACATTCCCCCTCTCATCGACGACGGCATCGTATACGAATCAAACATTGACAAGGCAAACCTTTTGAATAACATTTTCCAATCTCAGAGCCTTCTGAATGTTCCTAACACACCTCTTCCTATTGTCTCTGATGTCCTATTCTTGCAAGATTTTGATATTTCCCATCAAGATTTAATAGATTCAATTAAGGTACTAAACACTGGAAAGGCAACAGGACCTGACTCTGTTAATAGTTTTGTACTAAGGGAAATAGCCACCGAAATTTCACAGCCCCTTCGAGATCTTTTTAATTACTCTCTTCGTTCTGGTAAAGTACCTAACCAGTGGAAACTGGCTCACGTCTGTGCGATTTTTAAGAAACCAGATCCCCAAGCTGTTGGTAATTATCGTCCAATATCCCTCTTGAGTGTTATTAGTAAGGTTCTAGAAAGGATTTTGCATAAATATGTTTAACTTATTCCGTCAAAATGACTTCTTAACCCCATTTCAGTCAGGGTTTGTTCCAAATGACTCCACTGTAAATCAGCTTGTATCTATCTATCACTCCTTCTGCCTTGCACTAGACGAGGGTAAAGAAGTAAGGGCAGTATTCTGTGACATCTCAAAAGCCTTTGATCGTGTATGGCATGAAGGTCTACTTTTCAAGCTTCGTGAAAGTGGTATTTCCGGTTCCCTTTTAGAATGGCTTACTGATTATCTCAGTGAAAGAAAACAGAGGGTTGTCCTATCTGGGACTATATCAGATACGGTTTCAATATCTGCTGGAGTACCAGAGGGTTCAATTCTTGGACCCCTACTCTTTCTTGTCTTATTAATGATTTCGTACGGGAAATAAAATCACCCATTCGTCATTTCGCAGATGATACTACCTTGTATATTATTGTCGATGATCCTTGTCTGCAGCTCAGCAACTAAATGATGACATGAACAAAATCCATTTGTGGGCAGAAAGGTGGCTTGTATCATTCAACCCGGCGAAAACCGAATCATTTTTAATATCTCGAAAAACAAACAGACAAGCACATCCACCTATTTATATGGATAATGTTCAAATAGCGGAAGTTACTACTCATAAACATCTCGGCGTGACACTCGCCAATAACTGCTCATGGAATGAGCATATCAACTCCGTCAAAACCAAGGCATGGCAACGTATTTACATCATGCGATCATTTAAGTTCGTCCTTGATCGCAAATCGCTAGAAGTCCTATACAAAACATTTATTCGGCCACTGTTGGAATACGCAGGTGTAGTTTGGGATTATTTAACGCAAGCTGAAGCAGAGGACCTAGAAAAGGTTCAGCATGTGGCAGCGCGAATAATTTCCGGAGCAACGCGATTTGTCTCCATTTCAAGTCTTTATATAGAAACAGCACTGGAATCTCTAAAGGAGAGAAGACGTAAACACAAACTCACTCTTTTTTACAAGATGTTTCATTCTCTTACTCCAGCCTATCTCACTGCACTTATTCCATCGCGAGTTGGTGATACAAGCTCGTACAATCTTCGGAATTCTGTGAACCTTCGTAATATTCCTTGTAAAACTCAGGTGTTATTCAATTCGTTTCTTCCAACCACAATATCCTTATGGAATGCACTTCCGGAAACTGTTCGTTCTTCGACAGCCCTGCCCTCCTTAAAATACAATCTTAACAAGAATAAAAAAAACTGTTCCAAATTTCTATTATGAAGGCGATCGCAAATGGAGCGTCATACATGCAAGGCTGCGGATGCATTGTAGTAATCTAAATGAACACTTGTTCTCTAAAAACATTATCAATAGTCCAAATTGTCAATGTGGTGAAATCAAGGACACCTACCATTTCTTTCTCACCTGTTCCCTTTATCGTGCACAAAGGCATCATCTACTCGAACATTTGTCTACTATTGTGCCTATGTCACTTCAAGTACTACTGTTCGGTTTAAAAAATGCCACAGACTTGACCAACTCAACAATATTCAATCACGTTCTACATTTGCCAAACTAAACGCTTTTGATCTACTTAGGATAATAAGAACATACCAGATTCTACAACTGAACTGACCTGTACATGCCCTGTCCATTCTTCCCGCTTCTTGACGCTTCTCTCTCTTTCTTCTATCCAATTACCAACGCATCTTGCTAATTCCTCATTTGTCATTCAATTTCATCTTATTTATTAAATTATAACGGTACCGAAAATATAATCATCATAACAACATTTACACCATAACAAGCAGCTTTAAAGTGTGACAGAAACGAGGCACAGTATAAGCTTATAAACTTCCTTCTCAATCATGTCGTGAATATTTTGTTATGTGCATATATCACTTGCTCACTTTGCCTGTATTTATATGTTAGAAACCTTTTATTATTGATTATGCTCTAACCTTGTGTATTCCTCAAAATGTACTTTATGAAATAAATATTGTTTAAACCAAGAGCGCAGTGGGGCGAACACCCATGCTTGTTTGATAAATTACATTCGAAAAAAATACTTTAAAGATTTTCAATGCCAGAATTATGGGGCGTGCTATACATGGGCGTATTTTATCCGGCAACATCTGTAATATGTCTCATTAAAATTTATTTAATGTTGTACGATTAGAAAAAAACTAAGTTTTTGCCCAACGCGAACGCCGACGACATGAATAACAAGATTATGGCAATGTCTGTACCATGAATGCATATACTTGGTGGCGACAGTGTCACAAAGGCTATTACAACGCCGAATCACGGACACCAAGGCTCTAACAACGTCAGCGATATTGACACCAAAGCTGTGACAATAACTCGACTTCATTTTGAAAACAGACGAGCTAATAAATGTCATGGAAATTAAACATCATACAATTGTTGTTGTTTTTCTCATTAAATAACATGAGAAAAAGAAACAGAGAACTAGAAAAGCATTAAACAGAAAAGGATTGAACCGAATTTGAATTCCATGGGCTTTAACAGTAAATAAGATTCAATCAAAAAACAGTTACAGCGAATAACTTGAGATTTCCGACACTCTCGTCTCATGTCAAATTCATGAACTAGCAAAAGGTGTAACAGTAACAGCTAACACAACACCATATATCCATAATTAGAAGGCATTAAGGGATTCTGAGAATGTATTAAAGCGCACAAGCATTTTGACAATGCAACGTGAAATTTAACGTATTTGTTTTATTCCGTGTACATTAATATTCGTCATTAAAGGATATATCACAAAAACAAACGATAACATCGAAATAAACTCATATTTAAACATTTATCATAACATCAAAAGTATGTATACATATATCTTGTAATGTTTTGTGGTTTTATGATCGTGCATGAACAGCTATACCAAATGAGAGCCGTTTCGTATATCCTTCTGAAAGCATTAAATGTAAGTTAACTCGAGCATGATAAGAGGCAGGTACAGTCTGTTTGTGGTGGCATTTGATATTTTACTTAATGTTATTGAAGTCACACTATGTGTTTAATGTCAGAAATACCTTTCCTTGTGGCCGTTTACTCACTCGTGTGTCTAGTACAGGAAGTAACGATTTCATTACATGATTTGACAAAAAAAACCAACTTGAGACGGAGTCTCATGAATTCAAGATCCGGGCTTAATTCGTTGCACCTCTTTTGAAGCTGCACATTCAAGTTGAATGCATTTACATCCTTATTGCACCCGTCAATGAAAAATGGAAAATGAGTTAACTGATAACTCCTGATTGAAATAAATTCTATAAGAATTCTAGTAACATTGCAGTTTAGTCGCAGATAGTTATATTAGTTTTAAATATAATGACACAATGGTGTATTTTGTTTGCATATTACACGTCAATTATAACTGTTTCTTACAACAAACGCTCAAGTGATAATTAAAAAATCAAACCAACTTTCGTTTTAAATATGGTAAGTAATCGTTAGCATCTGTTATGAAGGTGATTCTTAGTTAAGAAGATTGAGGTGTATAAAGGTGATACACAGAAGCCCGTCCCAGAAGGATTGATTTCGTCCTTAGGAAAATTTCTCATCAACGAAGCATTTCTTAATAACTTGTCTATTCGAATTGTAAGGCTGCGAGCTACGATGTAAATTGCTACCATGCAACGGGATAAGGCTTTGCTTTTCAAAACATGTTCTTCAACATTAATGAAACCATTGGGTTTTTCTAACCATAACAAATTGGTCCACAACCATGCTATTGTTAAAGTATAACTGTGTTTTCATAGCACGTTTTTAAATTAGTCATTGACTAAAGTTCATGTTTTATAAGGGGTTTTACTGACCATTTAATATTGAACGAGATTTTGTATTTTGCCATGTTGTGTGTGTATTGTTTTATGGCGCTATCTTCTTAATACGGAGAAAAATATGGAAAACCGAAAAAGGTGGTAATTTTGATTGATGTTAATCGGTGGAAACATTCATCTCACAACGTCAGAGGACAACACATCAATATACACATCAATATTACTCTTACGGATGATGACAAAAGACAACCGTACGGACCATCGAAGTTCAACATATGGTTGATTTCTTTCACGTTTCGTAAGAGTCGAATAGAAATGATGGTTGTTATTCCTTTATTTATCGACCGCCATGGTATATTTCTTATCTATTACGAGTGTAATGACGTTTTGGAAAAACGAATTAGAAAGAACTAGAAGGAAAATAGTCCGTCTGTAAGATATAAGATACAAGTAATCCTTTGAATAACTACTAAACCAGTTCAGAGTCACAATTTATAAACATTTTGCAATATCGTAAACGAAGCTATCAGCGAACTCACTGTTTTATGGGTAGGACTTCTTAACGGCAAATTGTAAACCTCTTATTTTCGCAAAATGAATAACATCTGCTAAATGTGGGAGTAAATCGTTTAAATTAAGCACTTTTATACACTGCGTGTTTCAAGTTTCCGTTTTGTAACCGTTTAGCTTAGTTAAAAAGTTTAAAGCCCCAATAGGTTTGTCAATACAAGATTGAATAGTAAACATCAAACTAGACCGAATTTCGCTTTACAAACATGTTTCAGTATAATTATGAATATATACATCCGCAATATATACGACAATGAGAGATCGGAAGAATATACCTTTTGTATAAAAAGACAAAATTTTACCTGGTTGAAAATGCCGTGTAATATATCTAATTATAACACAGTCTGATCCAATGTTATTGCAAACTAAAGAAGTAAGAATTTTGATAATTGATTCACACACCATAAAACTTAAAACTAAACTGGTGGATATTATCTCGATGAATGAATGGCACTCATTGATTTCGCATTGATTGATATTCAACATGAATTTATTCCTGTACAGGGACATTTTGGGCTTCAACGAGTCCATTGTGATATAAATCGGAATCATTTAAGGATTTGATCGCATTTTCTTAAATTCGTCTATGCTGAATGGAAGCGGACGGGCATGCTAGCAAATTCCATGAAGCGGTTTACCGCTTCTTTGGAAAATTGCAATATTTTAGGTGTGCCGTTCTCCTCCCGGCGTCGTTGTAGCCACTTTCACCGTCGAATTTCCCATCAATCTACGGCTTTTCTCAAATGCATAAATAAATATATGTATAAGGATTTACAGTATTTCATGGTTGTAGGGAGTAAAATGACAGAGATAAGTGTAATCAATATGCGCAGTCGTCTTCGATATCGGTATGCAGTTTTGTGAACCCGGATCTTGAGTATGTGTTGAGGTGGAAGTTCTTTGAAAAGTGTTGATTAAGAGTTTTTGTCGACACGTGTATTAAAAGTAAGTGTTATTTTCCAATAAATAATGTTTTTTAGTCGAAATAAGTAATCAGAGTACACCTGACACGGAAGTATTTCAAGCACGATAGTCATGTCGCCAGAAACGTAACATGATAAATACCAGGTATCTATAATCAAGGAACAGCTTGCACCGGAATGACCTTTGGCTTGCAACACGCCTTCTTAGTACAGCGTCATCAGAAAACGGAATTTCGGAAGTTTATTTTTGTTATTTATTTTTTTTGAGGGGGGGGGGGGTTAAGTCATGCAACAAACCGCTCATTGAATGGTACACGTATTTACTAAGATCGAGTTTATGCAAATTCCGTACCTGAATAACATCCTTGCATACCGGGACAGAATATAGTATTTTAGGAAAAAGGTATACTATCTTAATCAAACCAGTTTATTTCTATTATTTCTATTAAGATACCAAACCACGTTACAATGATAAACTTTCTTTCTTCATGCTCATATTCTCAAATCGAGTTAGCATTGGACGAATTAACACGACGTTGTTTGTTATTTAACCATTTTATCAACCAATAAAGGGAAAATGTTTAAAAGATAATATCACATGGTTTTATATACTCCAAGGGATTACTTTGACCTTCTCTGACAAATAACCTCCGACGAATGGCCATGCGTAGCACAGCTTCCTATCGATTCATGTTAATTGGAAAATAAGCCCCATTACCTATAGCTAGATATATATATATGGTTTAATTGTTGTACTCATCATGCAAGCAAATGTTCACCGTTTTCCTTGAACAACTTTCTCTCTTCATGCTCAAATGAGTCAAAGTAGCATTCTTACGAATCGGCTTCTTAACTGCATTACAACTGATCATGATAAATCTAACCAAAATTGATGAAACGTCTTTGTGTTCCTATGTGGACCATTTTATTTACACTATTTGAAATGTTTTATCTATCAATTATAAACTGTACATTCCTGGGTATGTTAATTACAGTCGCAGAGTACTTCACTTAATTTGCCTTACATAATTATAAGTTGCAAATAACAATCAAAATATTTAGGCGATTCACGTCAAAATTAACAAGATATGTCAATCAAATCCTTTGTTCACTTATTTTCATATACAGTCGAACCCCATTGGCTCAAACTTCATTTGCTCGAATTCCTTGTTGGCTCGAACTAGATGTAAGGCACCGATGGTTTATACTGAAGGTAAACAATCCCGCTTGGCTCGAATTTTCTGAGGCTCGAGGTATTTTCGCCGATCCCTGGGAGTTCGAGCCAACGGCGTCCGACTGTACATCACAGACTTATGAGAGATTTGGTTATTGATATCGACACCAGTAGTTAAACATAATACAACTTAATTGGCAGACGAGAGCAAAAAGAGGCCATAACATTTTACGGGTATCAAACAACATAAATAAAATTCATGATTCATGTGGAAAGTGTTCGAATTTGTTCAAATTTAAATATCTATGTTAACAGGTACAGTGAAAACAAAAGAAACTTTACACTTCCATGCCTTATGTCAATAATAAGCTTTCAAAAGCCTAAGGCGACCACGTATGTGTTTCTTACATGTTAATATCAATAGTTATCCACGCCAAGATCGAGTGTGGGGCTGTAAAGTGTTATACTGTAACTGAAGTCCAACGTGTTTTTTTATATATTATTTTTACTTGTTTTTTGAGCTAGTCATAACTTAACTATTCTTAACACTGGAATTATGGTAAAGCCTGTGCTGCGAGGCGTTTGTTTTTGCTGGCAATGAAGTCTCAATCAATCCAGCCTGCTATTTCCATATCTGCATGTTTTGCTTCTGTGGAATTTCTCGTCAAGAATATTTTTAATTAAATACATGTCTATTTATGTTAAAGGGCACCCATAATAGCCACATATTTTCAGACAAGCTGTATCTGAGTCTTATTAAAAGTATAATACAACAGTAATATTCAATATTCTAAGAAGAGAGCCCTCTATTGGTCAAACATGTCATAATGCCTATTGACGTAAATTGGCGTTGGAAAAACAGCTGGGTAACTGTGGTTATAATAACAAATTTAACAAATGAAAACTGTAGTGAGTATTTGAGTCTGTGGACAACTTAAGAAAAATTTGGGTTTTATTAAACCAAAACTTTTGTATATTTCAAATATACTTTAAATCATATTCCATTCCATGCATTTTGACAATTTATTGACTTTAACGGTTAAACGCAAGAGGTAAGGGTGAACATATTCATTCCGACAAAGACTCATTGTGCTCGTTAACCAACTTTTTGAAACTCTTTGCGACACACGAAGATTGTTTTATTAATATGCGGAAGGAACAGAGTTAAGTATTTCAAAACAACTTTATCATTGTGTCTTAAGCAACGTCCTTTTCTCTGATAGGTTAAGTTTCCAATGTACTGTTGATTAATGTTTAGGTTGAAGCTCGACATTGCCTCTGTTTTTCTTTCCCTGAAATGTAAATATCAAATGAAAATGTAACGTTTTATTATTTCTTTTTTACCGTTCTGGTGTTTATTCGACAACCAACAACATGACCACAGACGTTATCATTCACCGACAAACTACTACTGTACATACATTAAAACATGTTATTTGTTTTATCTTATTTTATTTGTATTTTTTTCCTCCTTTTTGTAAGGCTCGATGATAACTCATTATAACCTAAACTTGTATTTCCAAAGTGTCTTAAGTTAAACAAAACAGTTCTACAAAAGTGTCTGCCCAGGAGGGGAATAAGTTATATAACTCGAAGTAAGGGAAGATATATTGAATATCAATCTTTATGATAAACGTGATGATTTTGATTTTAAGATAATTAATTACCCTTCTTTAGATGGAGATGTTCCTAGTTCACCATCAGATGGTGTTTATAATCACAGTTGAAAAGATTCGCTAGAATATGTATAGATGTAAAAGAATGTCAGCTCTCGCAGTAAACTTAAGACGGAAAAACTTCTATAACAGGGTTTTAGATATCATAAATTAAGGAAAACTTTCTCAAAATTTGTTAATGGTCATTATAGTATTATATCAATGTACAATAGTAGTCTTAAATCACTGATTGCTAATAGTATTGTTCAATCCGATTTTTTAAGGGTGAAGTTTTAAAGAAAATTTGTAAAATTAACGTTTTCAGCAGATAGTTGGGCAGATAGACTCAATGAATTGCTTGGATTTTATTTAAACCGTGGATATTAGGGCAATACATTGAAGTGTACTTGCTATCTAGTTTCTAACGATGAATTCCTGAAACAAAATATAAGGTAATATACACGGCCTCTAAACGCCAGCTCCACCACTTTAGGGTGGTGCAAGGAAAAAGAGCTGTCAACACTTCCGTGGTGGAGCTGTACCCTATGTTTACATTAACAAACGCGTGTATGATTTACATTTTATTTGATAATTTCATTTAACGGACATATTTCGAAAATCGGAGAATGTGGTACCGTGTAAGAACACTTCTACTGTAGGCTGATTACTATTTTGTTTCAATATTTTGTAAACTGTGGTGCCAGGAGCTTTTCTCCCGAATCGGACTTGTGGATATTTTGAGATCTGATTGCATAGCAAGTACATTTCGGTGCTTACACACCCCATAAGAACATTCTCACGCATGCAGACATAACTGTTATGTATAGTACACTGGTGGAGCTGGCGTTTAGAGGCCGTGATATAGCCTTCCCTAATTTTTAAAATTTTAATTCTAGATTTACCCATCGCAACTTATCATAAACCAAAATTTCATCGAAACGAAATGAGTTATTAAACAGCTCAATACACTATACGTAGGCAGTTTTACATCCCATATCGTAGTGAGGTAGAATCAGTATATTTAGTTCCTGGTTAAATAGGAGCACTGTGCAAACAGAGTTGATCAGTTTCATTACAATAATATTCAATGTGGAACAGCAAGTGAGAAAATTAATAGTTGGTTAAAGACAAACCATCCTTATTTTCTTCATTTTAAAAGGACAAAATATGTAAACAAACTATAATTAATGGCTGTTAAGCGAAGAAGATATATAACAGTGCTATTTTGGCGGAAGTGCGTTGAAGACAGTGAAAATATTTTAAAGACTATAGTTTGAAATATAAATTTTATTAAGATTATTTCAAAAGAAACACTATGGTTTTCGTCCGTGCAGTTAAATGCATTGTTACTTCTTTCCAAATAGTATTGATATCGGATATTTTAGCAGGTAAGGACTTTAACGTTAACTTGTTTTACCTGGTTTATTTAATAGCGATATTTATCAACTAATTTCATGTATCAAATTGCAAGTGTCGTTCCCCTTTTTACATTTCAATCGCGTCTGCATTTATTGTCAACATCTTGTCAGTTTACAATGACCCAATTAGGATTCTGTGTGCAATTTCTGCAAAGTTTAAATAGTGTTTGGTATTCTTGTTATGTCTGATATATATTTAAGACAATGTAAAGAGTAATGTGCTATTTAAACAGAACAGAACAGAACAAAATGTATTTGACTTATGCACCAAAGCGTCTCGTTAACACAGATCATGCATATAAACATCGTAAATTGTTTCTTAATATAAAGAAAAACAAGTATAGTCGTATGATAGGGAAAATGTTCATCTATGAAAATTGTGTAATTATTAACAGAAATATTATAGATGCTGTTAAGATAGTTAATATAAGATATATAATGGAGATTGGTGTGATTAATGGTTATAAGAATAGTCATGTAATTCAAACTTTCACAATTTGCTTTATATATTTCTTTGTATAACATCGTATATATTTGTATACACGAATGCTAAACGTTTTGATGCGGAAAATGATAACGCATATATCTGGTGAAATTGTTAGTGATCATTAGCTGTTGATGCATGTTTGAGTATGACTACTTATATCAGTTTTGTTGGCCTCTCTTTAAACAATTTAAACACACATTTTCACAAGATTATTTAAAGGGACTAGACACCAGATGGTTCCAAAATCGACAAGAAAAGTATTTCCTCAATGAAAGCAAATAATTGTCAAAACGATCTAGTAAGATGCCGAAAATACATTACTTTACATTATTATAAGAGTGTTTTTTTCCACTGTCTCCGCTGATATGACCTGTTTGAAAGTAGCGCGTAATGCTTTCCAAATTTAAAGTGTGTATATTTAACATGTGGAAGTCACGTGATTGATACAGATACATACGACGCTTGTTTACATTTAACTGGAATTTAGGTGATAAACAACCCAGTTAGTTTTCGAATTTGAAAAATACGCGAAAACTTCGAAAGATACATGTGTCGTTAGCGATGTGGTACATCAGTTATTCAGTTGAAATTTGTTGTATACAACAATATCAATTTTATGTTAGTTTTTTTTTTTCTTTTTTTTTTTTTTGCTTGCAGTTTTATCATCTGGTGTCTAGTCTTTTTAATGTTTGAGTACAATGTGTCTAAATTCAACTAATAAATAAATAATTATTTATACATTTTATTTTGATACTCTTTAGTTTAATCATATCATTTGCAAAATCAATTTGTTCGAAACGTCGATATCACCAATGTGTATAAATATATGAAGACATTCTCTCCATGTTTTATTTCTAGAGATGAAGGAGGGTATAAATAAATATCCTGAAAAAAATCTTAAGTCAAAACAACTAAATGTATTTGTCCTTCTTCAGTTCTGTCCTTACCCTTCCCTTTTCGATGATTGGTGTTATGTTACTGTTTAAACTCACTTGACCCTGCATGGAACATTCAGAACGTGAGATACTTGATGTATCATCTGATGGTTATAATACTGACAATAAAGGCACGGTTATCCCTGCAATTACAAAATGCTAATTCTATATGTGTTAGAAGAAATTCGTTTTCTTTTTTTCGTTTTTTATATTTTAAAATGAAATCTTCTACGATTTATGTTCATGTTTGTTTAATTTAATATCAGTGTCACACAGTATGTAACAATATAATGATAATAAGATGGATGTTTAAATATTTTGTTTCCGTGTTTTACAGAATTTACGCAAACGATTTCAAATCCCCGTGAAGATAACTTATCTCGCTGAAATGTTTCCTTTTAGTTGAAATGTTTCGGTTTCGTTGATATGCTATTACGTGTTATATTTTAAGGCCTAATAGTTCAAACCGTTTGGTTAAGATGTTACTTGTTAAACAAAAGGTGTTTTCAGCTCTACATTTAATTGAATGAAATGAGCATGCCATGAAAATAGCCGCTTTTTGCACAATATGAACCGTTTTACTATTCAAATGGATGTAATTTGTGCATTGGAACGATCTACCCTTCGTTATGTTTAATGGATATTCTTATGGTATATATCAATTGCTCCATCAACATAGTTTCCTGCAGCCAATTGTATAAAACTCTGTTAAGTTGTCCACATGTTATCTTTTGGCCAGCTGACTCATTAAAACGATTTGATTGGTTAGTAGTTAAAATTGGATAAATATTGACCAATCAAATAATATTTTGGATAACCAAAAACCCAAACAGTGTTATACAAATGGCCAAAGAAACTAAGTGTCCAATAAAAACTTCCAAATAATATACTTTGGGCCAGGAATATAACCCAAAACTTCTTGTACGTGTTATGTGTCATCATTTTGCATCTTATTTGTTGCTTGTTGATGTAATGTTGCAAATATTATTGTTAAAAATAGTTTCCATTAATCATGTACCTTTAGTTTTTGTCACTATCTGTGGCCGCCTATATTGTTTTGATTTCATTTTTACTTGGAAAGAATATTTGCGCAACGGAAAACTCGACCGAAATATATGGCAAGTCTGCAAAGCAGTCCTTTCAACACATTGTCTCATTTTGTTGTAAATTTATTAATTGCTGAGCATTACTCGAACATATTTGTATATATAATAAAAGTCACAAGGAGCGTCATAAATTAGGTTTCATGAAAAATGCGTTAAATTAATCAATATACATTATCGACTCACATTTAAGACCATTTGTGAACATTAACGATGCAGATAATACCTAATTTTGCTATTATTATTTGGATTTTGCGTTTTTTAATGAGTACTCGAAAATTTAACTTTTCGGATTGAAATATTTTATTCTCCTAACCTGGAAGATGCTAAGCACTTTCAAAGCTGAGCCCATGAAAATAAACCCAATGTAGGCCATAACCGCCCCTGGATTACCACTATGACTGATATTCATTATCAGTGTATTCCAATGCGAATCAATACTTCCTTGTCAAGTTAAAGGATGTAAATGCAAATTAACAAACATGTCCCGAATGTCCTCCTACTTGATGCTATTTAATATCTCTCAATAATCATTTTCGAATTATCGTTATTCATTTCTTATATTAAAGCGCATATGCGCATTTTACTTGGGCGGCACCTAACATCATATCGTGAAGATTTTATATAAGAGAATATTCACAATTGGATATTTCCGTAACCACAACCTTCATTACAAATTCTACTCAGCTTTCAAATGTTAAAGGTATGCATTATTAATGTAACATATATGCCTTAACTGGTTATGATAAAAACTGTTTTTATCTTTATGTATCTTTCAGCTAGTCATATGAATCAAACACAATGAAAACATTTTGTGGAACATGTTTGAAAGTAGAATGGAATTGGATGAACAATTGGAAACTAGTACTTGTTTTAATTCATATGCTGAATTGGAAAGTACAATGATAGTAAAAGTGTTGATCGCATCTGTATGTGATGCAGCATGGTAATAATTCTACACGGATACTATGTAGGTGGTTGGAACTGTTTTATTTCGATAGTGAAGAAAGAACCAAGTTAAACAACATACAACGTTTCAGACCTAAATAATATATATGTATATACTTTTCTTATCTTGGAGGATTGGAAGCACGTCCAAGCTGAGCCCACGAAAGTACGCCCCCCCCCCCTCATCCAAATTCCACTATCCTCAACAGCCCCTGCATAATCAAAACTTCGTCATAAATTTCATATGATTATTTGTATTTGCAAATCAATGCGTTCGCTATCATGCCAAATTAAAGGATGTAAATGCAAATGAACAAACATGTCCCGGATGCCCTCCTACCTACATGAAAATATTTGATACCCCTAATTAATCATTTTCGATTGCTTGTCATTCATGTTTAAATTTTACGTTAGGAGGCTCATTTTACTTTTTTCAATTTAGACCATTCTGTGAAGGTTGTTGGTAACAAAATATTCACGGTTTGATAATTGTGTTACAAATACCTTCGTCATTATTTATACAAAACAACAGGGTTTTGTTGTTTGTGTATCGGATATGTCATTACTAGTTTAATTGTGTTGGTTTATTTAAAATTCTTATTTGTTCTGCTCGTCTTTCGTACTAAGACGACAACAATGGTGGTTAGGGTTTACTGCTACGGTTTTATCGCTATTTTGTTTGTAGGATTACAAATATGCCTGGACTGGTTTAAAATAATTATGTTTATGTATTTCAAATTCATATTTTTCAGCTCGTCTCTCATACCAAGATGAACAACGATGGCGGTTCAAGCCGATCTATTACAGCCGAGAAGAATTGCAATTAAATTATACCCGATATAAATCACACAACACATCCTTTAATATTTCATTTCATGCGCATAACAGGTAGGATAGCCGTTCTTTAATGAAACAATTTTATAAATAATATAATGGGTTATTTCATATCTCAAATTACAAACATATAGTTCATTTCGTGAAAGTAGAAATATAAACTGGTGGGATTGTCACTTAGGTGGCTTTATCACCTTTAGCGTACTTTATTACTGAAAATTTGAAAAGTACTCTTTTAATAATCTTCCCGTTTAATTAAGTGACTTTAACACACTTTTCCTCAGCAAAAAGACAACTGCAAATTATTGAAGCACTTAAACATTATGTTGAACACAATTAGAATTTAATGGAAAAAAACACAACATAATCTGTTCGATTTTAACAACAACATTTAATGCATTGACTATACTTATTAAATACAGATCACAATACTATATCTCTTTCCAGGGACTTTACAATGCATTTTCTTAAATCTCATCCATCCAACATGGAAGACACCGTCAATGAAAATCACACAAGATCCACTTCATACGAGACATCAGTTCTTGTGGGACAAGTGACTGGTAAGTTCTAACTTTATATATTTCCTGGTCATTCTGGATCAGATATTATTTTAGCTATTTTTGAAAACAGGTTAACTCTTAGCAAGATTGATTGGCTGTAACCAACATTAATATTCACAAGGTTGATTGGCTGTTAGCATTTTTTGAAAACATGTTAAGTTTTAGCCACGTTGATTGGCTGTTAGCAATTCTTGAAAACATGTTAACTCTTAGCAAGGTTGGTTGGCTGCCAATAACAAGGCTTTCAATGAACCTTCTTTTAAACCGAATATGCCATTTCCATGTTTTTAGCAATATATTTTAGTGCACTCACTGGATTTCTTATCCAAAATGTTTTCTTGTTCCACAAATATTTGGATAAGAAAATATATAACTATATCATTAGTACATGGATTACATTCTGTCACTTTATGCTTTTGCTCCTTGGCTTTAAGGTAAAATGTACACTTATACACGTTTCGATTACCGGTGACCCCATGTTATTCTGGTAGCAATTGAAAGGGTGTGATGTGTAAGGAAATATTATCTAACCATTATACCGAAATATTTATAACACACATTGGCTTGGCCTTAAAAGACTTGCAAACAGGTCATATCGTTTTCGATTCCAAATAGATATAGCTCATTAAACCCAATTTGCAATATTTTTTTCTCGAATTCATATTCGTTCATTTACTTCAGATATAAATAATCATTACCCTTTCAAATGATAACAAAATTGTATGTGGAAACCATCATCGAAATGCAATTGTTCAAGTTAATAACAATGGGGTGAGGAAATAACAAGTCTATGTGTTCTTTGGATACCTTAAGTAATAATACTCTCATGCAAAGAAATAATGAGAATTAACGTCCGAGTTGGGCGGTAAGGATGTCGTTAACTGTAAGGAATACTGTGTTATATAAATAAATTATACCTTTAGTGATAAACCATTAACGTTTTTATTTATTCAGGATTGTTTGGATAAGTGTGAGGCTGTGCATACAAGCTGGTTTTAACCCCCCAGTAAATTTACATTTGACTGACCATTCCAAGTCGGTACCTAACAATCCTTGATAAACATACCTAGATTGTATATAGTATATATGCACTGTGTTGTTTGTGGAGTTTTGTGCTGTTGTGTTTTATGTCTTTGGCGTTTACCCAGTGCCATTAAACGGGGTTTATGTTTTAACTTTTGGGTACTGAGTTGTTTCTGTAGTTTTTGACATACATATGAATAAATAGTTTAAATTAAAGCATTTAATTTTGAAATGTGTTCTCATTTTACAGAACGTTATCACAGATCTAAATCTGCCTAGTTTATCTCGCAACAAGCCATTAGATATTCGTCTGTTGCTAACTATATTCGCCTCAGGATTCTGAAAATGCATTTGTATACTTGTTAAATGTATGCATTTTCAACCAATAGACTATTACTGCTCGTGTTTTTAGCCGGATTGTTCAACGAAAAATTACGGATTATAGAATGGCGAAAACCATTCGGGCGTGCGTTAACAATTCTGCGTTAAAGTTTTCATTTTATGTGATAAAATCAATAGTGTTTATCCAATGGCTATCAAACCTGATCAGACTATTTGTCGGCATGTTATCTGGAATATATATGAATATGAGTCATCTCGGTTTAAAAACTATGTCACTAGGTCAAATCTTTAGAAGAAATAATTCACGGAAATAAATTAAACTAATTAACTAAATTATTAAGTTCTATAATATGAGTCATCCCTTGTCAAAATCTAGGTCACAAGGTCAAATCTTAGGAGAAAGAATTCCGAGGTCATAAAAATTCATTATTTTCGTCAACTTGGTCAGAATATTTGTCTACATGTTGTCTTTAACATTTGTGATTATGGGTTACCTCAGATAAAAACAAACTAGGTTACTAGGTCAAGTCTTAGGAATTATTTTCCCGATGTCATTAAATGAAAAATGAAATCTTAGATGCTAAAGTGTGTCATCTAGGGTCAAAAACTAGGTCTCTGTGACATATCTTATTGGAAAAGCTGATGTAATTATAAAATGTTCATTTTTCCTCAAACAAATGGAATAGGTTCTGTTAATCAGGTTATTTGTATGAACGATATCTCCGAGAAGTATGAATATGGGTCTTTTTGGTTAAAAATACTTGGTCACTAGCTGAAATCCTAGGTTTGCAAAATTGCATCGCCAAAGAAAAAATCCGGCTGTAATGCGGCTTAGCCGCATTGGCGTTTTGTTTAAATATTTATCTCCTCAGTTGTATTTTGAGGAAACTAGATTTTGTTTATATAATAACTTGTTTAACACTATTCGTTTGAACAAGTAGAGACATAATTATGTAATGCAGTATTTAGGTCATCCAAAATATAATATCAAAAATGTTTTGATCTGTATTCTGATATTTTCATAACTTAGACAAAGGCTTAAGGTCATTTGTTTTGCTTTGAAAATTTTGTTTTACCTTTTCAGCAATTTAAGAGAATCTGTTTACATACTTATAATTGATGCTAAGTACATGCAAATCGCTTTTAAATAAATTCCAAAAATGACAGTTGCCTAATGTATTAATAATTAATTCTTGACAACATAGAAATCTATCGAAGAATTCCAAGGTCTTTGATCAAACTCAATGCTCTTTTCAAGAAAAAGTTGATACGAAAAGAACTCTTTTGTATGGACATTGTATATTTTGACTGTAGAAAAATGCAGACCAAGAATGTCATTGCGTCATTGGTCTTGGCATATAAATACAATCACACTAAGGACATCCTCAACAGCGAAACCACTTAAGGCAGCAATGCCGCACGAACATTATTCTTGTTATGACTGTTGATGTGTTGAACTTAACAACAGAACAGCAAACATAATTGTTTTTGCTGTTTTTGTTCACTGGATCATATTAAATTGTTAGCTGGTCGGGTCGCTTTGAACGAACCTTATTTTTAAGGCTAACAAACTGCTATCTTTTAAGGACGATTATCTTTTTCAGGACTGCAGGACAGTCTCGTTACATGCACCGTCGAGAATGGAATTTTGCAGGGTATTATTTCATCAAAACGGGAGGAAACATTTTACATCCTCCCTACAATCTGGGTTCTGAAAAGGCCAATCATCTTTTCGTCTGTAATATACACTGAACATGACTTTAAAAGGTAAACACCATGATGGTAATTTTTTCCTGCAAGTGTAGTTTCGCTGATAGAAGAAACATACTTATTTTTTATCATTGGTATTAATTCTACTTTTAATAGAATATGGGTTAGCAAGTAACGAGTGTCCAGTAAGAAAGATAGGAAAAACAAAACAGTGAAATAGTTCAGAAAGTTAATAAAGAATCCTGGCTTGGAAACTACAAGATCATCAAACTTATTCCTCTTCATCAGTTTTATTATAAACGGTCGTTTCTTTTCTTTTTCAGAGATTCTTCATTACAGCAGTTCATCAGAAACCATCACCAGTCCTATATATCATTACAGGTATGTACAAAAATAATCTTCAAACTATGTATTTATATTTTATTCCAGTGCTATTTAATTGCTGATTAAATTATCATTTTATAAAGTGTTTTATTTTTTATAAAGTGTTTCATTTTTATAATCAATGTGCTATTAAACTTTCGTTTGCAATAAACTCTTCTTTCGAAACATAAAAAATAAACAAATTGCTCAGCAGTTTCACAAGAATATTTTTTATCTTTATCAACAATCACTTATTATCTAATAGTTAAGACTGCCCGTATGTTCACGAAAGTTTCAATTGCATTTTTGAAGCAAACTCATGAAGGTCGAAAGCACATATTCTTACATGAAATGAGCATGCCACGAGGAAGAAGGTCAATCTCAGAAGAAACAAGGAACGAAGATAGAGAAAACAGTTTTAAGAAGCGAGTCTGTACAATCAAATTTACCACTGACCCGTTCGTTTGGAGGCATGTGATGAACAGAAATGGACAGGTATTATTTAAACCATTTATTGATTTAACATTGACACATAAACCTTTCAATGGTATTTTATAGCGGGATCACACCGAAAAGAACCAACCTACAACAGCTATAGAAATACTTATGTGAAAAACTGAAACAACACAATGAACAAAAACCTTGCAGCTAGGATATAACTGTGGGTTCATTTCATGGAACAAAGATTAAAGTATTACTAAAACTCAACACCATACACATATCTCGCCCTAATATCACTAAAAAGCTCAAGTCAAATCAATCTAAATTTCAACCATTTTTAACCACAACAAAAGTTATTCAAAATAGTTAACGTTTTTCCTTTTTTTTCTCTCAAAGATTATGTTGATAAAACTTTGATCATTATTCCAAAAAGCAAATATCTTACAGCATAAATTGTTATCGAGTACGACTCATCATTTTATTTATCAAAAGGTCAAGTAGATGTTTTATGTAGACTGAGTTTTCTTTGGAATATTGACGAAGAAAAGTGTTCATCAACACATTCCATGAGACAATACCCTATTGAAGAGTAAAACCATACGTGATTTTAATAATGTTATGTTTTCATGTGGTAAAATGAGTTAAGTTTGAGATTGAGATTTGCCTAAGTATTTTTGTGATATTGGGGCCGGTACAAGACAACGTATTCATATAACATACATTCCATAGTACCGTAATTATTAATTATGAATATCTACACATTTGACATGAACTGCACGAAGGTTTGTTAATAATTTTAATTTTGTTGTATGTCGGTCAAAGGGTCTATGCTAGCTCAAAAATTTAAGAACTCCTTTGTATATAATCTATTAATGCAGAGTTGACTCACTCAACTTATCTTTTGGATCACAAATCACGAAGTAATCACGTTTAATGAAATCGTCTTTGTGCATAAAAAAATGCATTGTATTCCAATCTCATAAATATTTTTTAATTTTAAACGATTTTTCCCCAGACATGCCAATGGCTATAGTAATGTCTAGTTATGCCTTTTGATCGACACACTTTAACAGACAAGCGTCTTGCCAGAAATTGGGAAAAAATTGTGACAAAGTGCAACGCTCGCGACGAATAGAGAAGTAAACCCAACTTCCAGAGTCGATATAAACATTATTCAAAGAACATATTGCCCCAGAAAATACCCATGCGATATCTAGCTCATCTGCAACATGATAAATATGCGCATTTATTTGTTTTAGAATAAGATACGAGCGGTGAATAAAATTCATTACATGATAAGAGATCACATGGAAGTTCTAAATGACATTTTTGAAGAAACAAAGTTCATCGTCAATAAAGGAACAGTTGACGAGTTCACATTGAGTGGTTTCCAGTTCGAAGTAGGAGAAATTGTGGTATGTACTATTAGTATTCTAATTGCTTGTGAAGCATTTAACTATTGACCGGCGGCCAATTTATTATTCCGATTAACAAGTAAACTTGTTATTTCATCGAGCAACTAGTCTAAAATGCTTGTTGTTTTTTTCAAGAAATATATTTTTCTTAACATAAGGCCTTTTAAATGATACCAAAATTATATGGAGGAACGAGGCATCCATAATTCCATCATTTAAATAAATATTGGATACTATTTCTCATTTTAGATTTTGGATGAACGACACTGTGCAGAGGAAATAAATGTGTGTTCAAAGAAATTAGCACAAAGGGAACTTCTCGATAGATTCCTCATTAAACAAGGTGGTTTAAATGTGTATGAGATTATTGAATTATTCATTGTTATCCGTCATCATAAACACGTATATATATAACACAAAACAATTGATAACAATCACCATGAAAGTGAGGAAACGCTAATAGCGAACACAACAACAATGTCATGTTTGTCATTTGCAGACGATTTCCTTGATCATTACTACTCGGACAATGAAATTCTTGACTACAGTTATACCGACGGTGATAATAACTATCCAGCAGTTGGTGAGATGCCATCAAGTACCCAAACGTATCACTGCCTTTCAGTGCTGTTCACTGCTCGTTCTATCACTCAAGGGCTTACGCCGGTACCCATATATGGGCTAGGATACACTCCTAACGATGGTTTGTTTTCACCTGTTTTAATAGGAATTGTAAGAATTTACTAAATAAAAAAACATATTTTGTAATGCGTATGCGTATATTGTGCTTCATATTTCTCAATCATACTTAAACCATGTATCAAGCATTCGATTTCAAGTTACTTATCAAAAGCCTGGTCAATAATTACACACACCATTTTTTACAATACTTATGTGAAAACTACAGAAACAAGCTCAGTAGCAAAAAGTTTAAACATAACCCCCGTTTAATGGCACGGGTTAAACGCAAAAGACATAGAACACAACAACAAAAAATCGCAAACAAGAAACATGGAATAACAACACAAAACTTCACAAACAACACATTGCATACATTCTATACAAAAAAAAAACTAGGTATGTTTGTCAAGGATGTATTTTTTATGGGGGTTTAAACCAGTTTACGTGCACAAACATCACTCTTATTCCAACAAACCAAAACAAAAAGAAGAGAAAAACCAACAACAAATGAATCTACGTATGACATTGAGCATTTAAACATACATAAGGCCTCATATCAGTAATAAATTAAATTTACAGAAAGCCCAAACACTGGTATTTGCAGTACAAAAAATGTTGCTTTTGTCAACCTGTACGTCAGCGAAAAGGTCCCTTATCAGCCAAACATGAGGACAAAACTGGTGTTTTCCCACGAAGTTGCCCACGCATTTGGCGCACCGGTAACGGTTACTCTATTGTTTTCATGTTCAAACGATATGCACTGGAATAGTTAATGCAACATGTTTTATGATTTTAATATTTTCGCAACTCAATAAAATCTGTATCGATGTCATGGGAAACGAATAAAGGTAAAAGTGTGTGTTTAATACTTATGTCTTCTCTCACTTTTTACAAAAAATGCCATAAGAAAGTACCCCTGTTGGGGCACAAAGGGCCTTGTTGATAAGGTGTCAGCTCTCATCTCTTGAGTGAGAGGCGGACACCTTAACCACTAGACCACTCTTACTTAGTAAAAAAATGCTATTGATATCAATAAAAATTGATAAATATTCCATCCTACTGAAGTTATATGAATCATATCACTGTTTTAATTGTTTCTTTTGTGAATAAAATATTTAATCTGACTTCTCTATTGAAATGATTTTATTTTCTTTCCCAGCATGATAATGATGAAACTGCGTGCGGTGAATATACAGTTCTTAGTAAACCAGATGCAGGCTACTTCCTGATGCACGAGGTGGCGGTGACAGGTGACCTGGGAAACAATTTTAAGTTTTCCAATTGTAGCCTTAATAAAATTGGTACTGTTTTAACCAGAGAATCGTCAACGTCATGTTTTATAGGTAAATCAATTATTTTATCGAACATATCTTGAAAGTTAAATCAATTGCGTCAGGGGCTATGTCGTTAAACAGAGCAAATCACTTTCTAGTCGACCTTTACCTGTTGGTTGTGATTTTTCTTTCTTTTGCATCTTTTTGATATCTGTGAATATATAAGAACATTACAAAATGTAGTATTTTACGTCTAAAGAAAATCATAGCATCGCTATGAAACATGCTTATTTGTTGTTTTCGTTTTTGTTTTTTTTAATGTCAACTGTCATTGACACAGCACATTTTCCATTCTCCAGACCAAAAAACTTCAATTTGCGGTAACGGCATTGTTGAAGAAGGGGAACAATGTGACTGTGGTTTTAGATGTCACCTTGACAACTGTTGTAATGCAAAAGGAAGAAAACACGAATGCTCTTTGAAACAAGAAGCACAATGCAGGTTTTTATCATTTAGATTCTACTTAAGTTTATAAGCAAATTAATGTATCTCATACCTCATAATGCGTATAAAAAACAACAATAAATGCAAAGCACGTATTTGTATTAGCAATTTATATATGCTCAGCTGTTTATAAAAAAATTAATATGGACCTTTATCTACACGGCCAAACAGTGTACATGCATCTGCAAACTATTGAATATGATAAACATTAATATTTTTGCAAACAAAATACTATAAGTTATTCAATCTACTGTTGTTTCAGTCCAAGTCAAGGGCCGTGCTGTAGTGGTGATACCTGCCGGTACTTCAATCAATCAGAAAACATGGTTTGCAAAAATGCTGCGTCGTGTATTGATACACTGTACTGCAAATATCCTCTATCTGGTTGCATGTTTTTTTCACAATAACCACTTTATTCATATCATTAAGGAACATAATAGGTTGACTGCTATTGTTTAATGATCGATTTGTAAATGTATATAAGAATTTTCATATGTACGAGTGGTGAACGCGAAGTTCATGTAAATTGCTCATAACATTTTTAATTTTATTCAAATACATTTGAAACTGTATTATCCACAAGACCATTTTATTTAGAGATAAAATATGAAGCGAAATAATAATCAGCCGACAAAAGCCAAAATAAACACTAACCTTGGCAACGCAACAGGCCCAAGTCGACGCACGCCAAAATGTGTATATATTTTATCATTCATTCACCTTAAGTAATGCATTTTGTAAAATGTTCTACACGGCAAAAATCCGCATAAATCTTGCGCGTTCAGTGTTCACGTCATGAGTCCTTTCCGTAAATTACGTATACTGGTTGAGTTCTCAAAACTGGACAGTACTAACATCCTAAAACACTCGTTAAAACACGCAATTATCGTGACCGCCTTAGCAACACCTTGTTCCAATGAGTGCTTACCTAGAAAATCCAATTCATTGTTCTAACACACTAAAAGGTCAAAATGTTGCAGGCGGATGAATTACGTCAAATGCGAATATTTGAGGTCTCGTAGTTATGTTGTCATACATTTAATAACACTTGTGAACCGTATATTTTGAAAAACAGCGTTGAAGATTTAGAAGAACAAAATACAACTCGACAACTGAGTGGTCAACTAAACCGCTTCAATAAATAAAACGAAATCATAATTAAATCATTTTTATCTGCATCAAGTCTTAGTTTAAACAGTAATCCACTAGAAAATATGTCTTAAGTTTACTTGAAATGTAGAGCAAGTGTTGAAGTCGCCGTAAGGATCAAGTATGTTCCTTAACCTTGTTACTGGTGACAGCGCGACATGCCCTGTGCCGTCAGAAAAACAGATAAGTCCTGACAATACAACGTGTAGAACAGACAATGATAGAGTTGGCGTGTGTCATATAGGGGTAAGTAGTTTCACAATTAAACTTTAAGAATGTACATGCCCCGGCTTTGTATGTTTTTGAGTAGTTTTTGATATAGGTGTTTGAGGCTTTCGCTTTGAAAGTGAAGGTCTTTTCGGATGTACGAGCTTACGACTGTCCACATACAGTTGATGTAGTACCCCTTCTTTGCATACCAACATTTGATATATATATGATTTCGCCGCATCTGTTACTTTTTAGGCATGAAAAATTCGATCTAATGTAGCTTATTTAAAATTTGATCATACTATTCGATGTTTATATTATCAATAACTTTGAACGTTGCTTTTCAGAATTGTAATAGATCGGTGTGTAATTTGATTGAATGGCATGAATGTGACCTCACAAATGTCGCCGCAAAGTTGACATTAAAGGAAAAAGAAGAATTATGTTTTGTCGGTTGCCGTATGTATTACTGTATTACATTTTTCTTTGTAACGCCACGACGTCATCATTAAACTAAACCTTTCTTTTTAAACATTGATGTCGTTTAGTTATTCAATTCAAGATCCGCATTGAGGTTATGTTTTCGGTTAAATTGCAGTTCGAGTTAACAGAATACCACAAAAAATCACTGTAACAAAGATAACACAATTCAAATTTAAAATTGCAGTGGCTTGCTGTTATGTTAAAGGCAACAAAGCGAACATTCTTCTAAAAACGTAAAAGATTAAAAAGAAAGTGGTGATTTTTGTTAACTTAATACAGTGAAGTCGCATACATATAGTTTCGATGGTTGTTTAATGAAGTTGGCTACTAAGTTAACATTTTCCAACCTTTTTTAAGGAAAAACAAAAACCTCGCCATGTATCAGCACTCATAACGACCTCGCACTTGCGCAGTTCCCAGAGCTGAACAACATATTGAAAACAATTGCTGAGCGTGATAAATGGCAAGAGACCAGCATTCGTTTACCAGTTGGTAAGAATGTAATTCGCTTTTCATTGATTGTTATGTTTTACCTTCGAAGATAAAGATTGACCTGTTGAAATTAGATGCTTCATCGAAAATCGAAGCACCACATTTTAACTTAGAATATGTTCAGCCTTATGACCGAAACGAATTTTGTTCAAAACGTGTGTCGTATATTGCAGCAGCAGGTGATGAACTAGTCTTTAGTGTCTTGAATGATCTGATTTAACCGAAACCAGTTTGTCGAAGCTTAACTTAGTGTATTCATTTATAAAATCAAGTGTTGCGATTTAAACATGATCCATTGGTCATTGTTTATTTAACTGTAAACGTATTTGCAGGTACACCATGTGACCGTATGACAGGATACTGCGACGTGTTCCAACGTTGTAGAGGGGTGGACCCCGACACACCTCTCACCAATTTTGAACGATGTTTCGAGCAAGGGAAAGAATGTGGCTCGCTTTTCCTTGACTTTTTATCGGTTTGTACAAAGTTTCGCTTTCATTACGTCCATTGTAGGCCATTGATAAATGAATTGTTTTGAAATGCGTCAAAAATGTTCACTTAAAATGTGTTTGCTGTCGAATGAAATGACAAATGACATTGGGCATAATATTTTTGTGTTGTAGTCGACTCAATAAAGGTCATTTGTATAATATACATTCTTTACAAAGAAACAGTAACATAAATTCCGGTAAGTTGGTATATTGAGGAAATAAAGTAACAGTTTGTCGTACCATTTTTCATGTGCAATGTGTTCATTTTTTTTTATTTCAGAGTGAAATTGGCGCACTCATTTTAGCAACTGTTACTGGTGTCCTAATTACCCTTGCCTTGGTGAAGTGTTTAACAGTTCACACGAAAAGCAGTAACCCAGACTTAGAACTCAAACATCCACACAGATCAGTTCGAGAGTCGGTTACCAGTGTAAGATACTCAGTCGTACATATGGGTGACTCAGTCAGAACTTCAGTGTCGCATATGGGGCGTTCAATGCGAAACTCATTTAGAAGTTCATTGAGACGAGGTCGGGCGCTTTCGAGACAAAACAGTCAAGTTGTGCAAGAATTGGAAAACTTAAGTCCAGAGGATGATAATTTGTTCGAAGCGTGAATGCGTCAATTTGAAACACAAGTTGATGTCTTTAATTGTTTGTTCTTTAGATGAACACTTCATTACGAAGCTGAAATGAAATCCAAAACTAAAAACAAATGTCAACTAGGGACGTTGATTGTTCACGTTTACAAGGTTGTGACAAAATGTGATGTACAGTTTAAGAATATACGATTGTATTTAACGGCCAAAGTTGTAAAGATATCAACTTTTGTTCAGCAGACTAAACACAAGTTTATGTATGCCATTTTACTAATTAATCCTCACTTGTTGTTGAAACATTTTAGATGATAAACTAATAGGCATTGTGCAGCTTTTTCTGCATAAGATGCATAAGCATTTAAAAATACCCCAACTTATCGCAATCAAACTAATTGTCAGTATTATACTTTGATTGTGCTTTTTAGTTATAATAATGCTTTTGATATTATTGATTTTGTTTTTCAATGCAGAGTACTATTCCAATAATAAATCTAATTCCTGTCACGGACGTTTTTAACTACATACAAAATATTGTTCCTATAGCGATCTGCGGCAGTCCTTTATTTGAACATTCGACTACTGGAGTTGTCCATTGTATTATTGAATATCATTACTTCAATTTTCAATCTTCAGATTGGGTGAATAAGACCTACTTGTTATGAAATAGAATTACAAAAATGTTTTGCGGCTTTCATATCATGCATTACGATAACTTCCGTGACAGGAATTAGATTTATTATTGGAATAGTACATTTTCATAACGAATAACCACTTATCTCCATTCGCGAATTGGATTAAGATAAAAGCGATCTAAACACTTAGTCAAGATCCGGGTTCTCAAAAGGGTACCTCACTTATAAAGCTGACTGGGCACGTTTGATGAAATTATCTCTGACATTTGCACTTTTTACTGATAAACAGTTTAAGGGAAAATGAGCTCATCCCAAACAACGAATGGATCGCGAGTGTGGTAGTATAATCTACAACCAATGCGAATAGATTTACTCTATGTAAACATTATCTGATGCAAAACGTAGGAGTAAGCGAATTGAAGACGAAACTGCTCAAAATGCATAATCAGTGATCCGTTTTGTAATTAATTGCTAAAATGACAAGGTTTGTCGGTGCAAAGTTGAATATCCTACCCTATATGTTGTTTATGCTGTAAGTTGAATGATATACATAGTACATATTATACATCTCTATTGTGACTTTAATATTGAAGCTAGCTTTTAACAGATCTAAATAGTTCAACAAGCCAAGGAACAAATAATCAACATGTATGTTTTAACCTGCAACAAAAGATGAAAACAATCCAAAATTTACTGATATATTCACCTCAGTTGACAGATGTAATAAAGGGATTTTGTTGTTTAACAAATCTTTCACTTACATGGAACTGAAAATCAACAAACATATTTAATAAAAAAATAAATCATCTCTGGCATGACATTCCAAATCTTGAGAGAAAGTAAAGCAACAACGGGGCACAAAATCGATAGTTCCACTGATATTAACAATTGTATCAAGTATGCGTATCAATGTAGTAACTGTATAGTTGTATAAAATATGTTAGAAAAGCTTTTTCAGTTTGTCCGATCTGCTTTGTTAGTTTGTTTGAAGTTGTTATTAACTGGGGGGGTTTCCAACTACACTTGGAACTTAATCTAATTATTTTCATCCTTTGGCCATACAGTTTTTTACGGGGATTTACGATCTTTCATTGACCCTTTTGTTCGAAGCGGGAACTAATAAGCAATAAAGAATTTATATATGTCTAAATAGTGAACTGACGATGATGAAGAACGGTCAGAGACTGCATGAAGTAAATGGCGCATATTTTATTAAATGTTCAAGAATACTTACAGTAATCTCTGAGGATTGTTGGGAGACAAACATAGCTCAGCTACTTTAAACATTCGCATTAAGCAGCAGCGTATACATATCCAATATGAATAGTAGAAGTACTCAACTGAAAATGTAACCGGAACGTGTAAAATAAATCAATCTCATGACACATATCCAAACTTCTTGAATACAGATGTATCTCAGGTTTATTTCCTTCAAAATGTTATTAATCTGATATGATCAAGGTTGTAAAAATGTAATAAATTTTCATTTTATTTAAAGCTAAATGAGTTTAGTTATTTATAGTTAATGGTTGTATCGCTCAAGCGCAAACCTCGTTTTTTATTACAATTAATTTACAATCGATAGTTTAACTTCACTGCTCAGGTATGAAATTTACACATGTTAAATGCGCAATGTTTTGTATGGTTTAATGCTTCCGATGGATGCGTCTTTCTTCAACAGCAATATGTTTTTGTGTAAAAGAATATGCTTCATTTTATTATTTACCTTCCGGGGGTAATAGAGATTTATAGGTTTAATAAATGTGAATTTCAGTGTTTCAAACTTGGCTATGTTTCACTATATTAAAATTCTAGCCAGTTATCACACTCAAATATCACATCAAAACTCACAGGGATGGGACACAATACCATTATGTAACCCGCTTTACAATAAATTAAAATTGTGTTCAGCAAATAATTTAATTGCCTCAATGATCAATAGCATAACAAATTCATTCCCAGTATAATTTAAAGTGACGAATCACAACCTTCACATTTTGTACCATATGTTTGTGATCTAAAAACATTACCATTGCCAGTCTAGACATATATGCTCTATCAACGAGAAAAATATCCATGAGCTAAATATCACGTTTGACAAAGGTCATATTTCATTGCTGGGTGGTTTATGGATTTGACTTTATAACTTCATATAATAATACATGGGATGACACAACATACACCAACAAACTGAGATATACACAAGGTTTAAAGGCCAGAACGAAGCAGAAATAAAACGTATACATTGAGAAACAAATCACACACATACCGGCTGTTCGATATTTTACCTTACGGAGGAATTGCGGTGTTGGTGAGTGAGTGAACATTCAATATATCGGATTTAAGACAGCGCTGATTCCCGATAAGCGTGATTTCCACAGGCCCGACAAGATCTCCACAATATATATGATCTTGGGGACAATTTGTTTTTTTGGTTCCTGTACCTTTTTTTAAGTATTAAAATATACTGCTCCAGGGGTGTATCAAGGAACATGGTGTGAATTTTCAGAGAGTGTTGAACCTGTAAACAATGCACGCTGACTTCGTTCACTCAATGTAAAACTGTGAATAAGCTGTTAAATAAGTAACATCTAATCCAAACATATTGAATTACCAGCAGATATTAATTATATGATTAATATGTGCAAATAAAAGACACATAAATAATTGTATCCTGTCACTTGCATACAAATCGATCCAATAACAAGGTGCCGTGTAAATTTTAGTTTATTAGGATAGTAGACCACGTGATGTTTATCTACAGTCAGGTGGTTATGTGACCGCGAAAACGAACTTCGTTTCTATATTCTGAAATGTCAGAGGAAAAGCACAAATACTGTTTCAGTATCTTATCAATAGATCAACAACAGCCAACCTTAACAATCACTCGCCATAAAGTCCCATCATTATGCATAATAATGACACTGGCGAAAGAATCGACCTGAAAAATCTACATGTGATGTGAAAATCTTACCCCACCCGCAAATCCTGGAAACTGTGAAACAGCGTTCAACGATACTCGTCGATAGTTTATTCCATTTCTGTGGTGAATGACAAAATCTCACTTACAACAGAAATGAATGATCTCTTTGCCGGTGCCGTTCTGAACATCCAACACTATCAACACGAATTAAATCCATTTAACATGTGGCAATTGTTTGTAAACACTTGATCTTGAATCATGACCTGTGTACTGTACTCTGTGACTTGCGGAATAATTGTTACACCATCAGATAATGTTTGAAGACTGATCCATGCTTATGCACGTTTAAAAGCTTTTTTATGTTTTGAATTGATATTGACTATTAAAATGCAATGGCTTATATGTATATAAACGTATTGAAAAAAGTTAAACACTTTTGAGAACTATTTTGGGGACGATTTAAACATGTATACCAAGTGTGATGACGTCAACAGGGATAAAACCAGTTGCCCCCCTTACTTTTAAAGATACTTAATAATTTTAAGGTTATATAGTGTTTAGTTAAACAAAGTAACAGGATAAATAGAATACTAGGTCATGAGAACTTTATTTTTGCTGGTATAATTTGTGTACTTATCTCAGCCATAAGAGTTTTAAGACCTTTAAGGAAATATATTATATGTTGTTGTTTTCTATGTACAAGATTAAGTAAGATACTTACTTTCATGAAACACTGCCAAATGTCATATGTATTAAAATAAACATCAATATAATGACTGCTTTGTATTGTTTATGGATCTTGATGATGTTAAAACTACTTTCAGCCATGCCCACTGTTGTATAAGTTCGTATCAGTTTAAAATAAAAATGATTTGACATTGAAACACATCAGAAACAAGAACGAAATTATCTCAGTAAGAAACACGTTTATTTTTTAACAAAATACAATTAATAAAATACGGCAAATAGATATTGAGCGAAAGCTCCGAGCATTTTTTTCATCATCAAAGCCTTACAAAAAGGATGTACCTCTTGATGCATTTTAAAAATGCGATAAAAAATATCGAACGTTTCATATCATTGCAGCTAAATTTCGAAGGATATGGGGGATATGGATTTTGTGTTGAATATTTTATAACAAAGGCATATAAGCACAAGTTTAAGCACTTGCTTTAGGAGGTCCTGAAATGAAATACATTATGGAATGATAGCATTTATTCTTGCATTAATGATGTATGAACGCAGTAAGGCAGACAAAAGAAACAGATAAATCAGTTTGTATATTATGGACAGTTAAAAGAAAACAAAATGTTGATACTCCCGTAACGTTTATCTCTTGATTTTGATCAGAACGTACTTTGACTTGACATGGATAGGAAAACATGTAGAATGTATGGGCGTGTTGAGGCCAAGTAATTTAATCTTGCATTATGCAGCATATTACCTGTTTCCATAACCATCAAAGCTCTCGTTGTACAAGGAAAAGCTCCCAATATAGGACCCAACCTTGAGGATCTCAAACAAATTGTCCAGACAAGCATTTGTATTAAGGTCTTTGACAACAAACGTTGGTGCCGTTAACCCTGGACAGAATGGCATACTATGGTTTATCACGTTACAATACTGTCTTATTATTTAATATGCAATAGTTAACAGGAAGCACGGATGTCTCGTAAAATTCAAATATTTAGACAATAGCGGTATTATTGGCTGTACTGGAAGGAGAATTGCAAATACTATACGTATGTGCAAAACCGACTTACACATAGAATTATCAAAAGCAGTTGTCATCATTGTTTTGTTAAATTTGCGAGAAATGACTTGTAAATAAAAAACTGCATGTGTAAACTGATAACATGTGAGAAAACCCATATTACTCACTCAAAAATTCGTAAACATGGCCCTACCGATTTAATTACAATTTTGGATAAGTGCCACACATTATATTTCATAGAAGCGCAGTCCGCAATGTTATATTTTGAATAACTGTGATACAGTACCCCGTTGAATATCCTTGTTAATAGATAATAGAATTATTAAGATGGCATTTGCGTTGATGCGCGGGTAATATTCCGGATACTATGGATTCAGCGTAACTACGAATGATCTATTATGGCTAATGTACATACTCAATTGTCGGCAGCAATATTAATGTCAACAAATACATTATTGTTGTTAATGAGGAGTTTGTGTGTGACATGACCATAATGGTTGTTGACTGAGGAATTAACTGGTCTCGTTCCATGGTACAAAAATGTTATATTTGGTAAAATCGTAGAATCGTAGAAGGAATGAGATTTATTTGGCCAGGCAAAACGTAACTGAGACAAAATACTCATAATTTAATCATTAATATTAGCATCTAGAGGTGTTGGACATTGTAAATATTATATTTTATTTTTATATTTTATAAAACCATATAATTCATTACACTCTTTTGTTAAGGCATATTCTAAATGAATTTAAAAAAAATATCATATATGTGATCAACTTAAAATAGGTGTGATGTTCTGTGTAGTTCTCTGTCTCTGTCCTATGATATCGTTCATGGCAAGTATCTGTTTTGGAAATATGGGAAAACATATAAATCCATATGTGGTTATCATCTATTATCATGCGTATACGACATGACTCGTTTTATCTTATATTCGTTATAGCCAGTAGGTAACTTGATTATCTCATAGTGTAAAGGCTAAACTAGAAATCTGCCTCAAATTGGATTAAAACACTCAAGTCATATTAGGTCTACCTAGTATCCATTTTCACCATAGCAAAATGACGACAATCATGTTATAAGACTTTAATCCTGGTTATTTGTTTATGAATAATTAAAGCATTGCGCTTTATGTGTTAACTAGATGCTGCTTTAAGTTAGTAGGAGAGGACTTAAATGTGTTGGGAACAAATATTTGTGACAAAATAAATTTTGTAAATAATATACTGCTGCAAATGTCTTGTATTTAGTCCGGGCAAGACTAGGCATCGCTATGGCAGACCATGCATTTGCACACAGATAAAAAGCATTATTTTTATATTGATATCGAAAACAAACTTTTATCCAACAATCGTTATATACATATACATATGTAACAATTTTGTTCAATGTTGAAGAATTTTTCCTCTTGTTTCCTTTATCTTAATATATTTCATGAATACCTCCAGTGGTTGGGAATTTAAGCTGTTGAGTTCAGTTGAGTTGAGATGTCTCTATTCTATTTGCTTAAAATATTTTGTCTGAGTCTGAATATCCCTATTCGCTTTATTTTACAAAGGACAGAGACTTATAGTTTTATGTTTATTATTATGATGATAAGATCCACTAATGAGAAAGAAACCCGTCGACGACGATTATTTCAGCGTGTAATTTGCGTAACGTTTAATGTTACGACCAATATTTCATATAATTTTGCCTCAAAGGTGCTGTATACGTGTTTGTCTATGGATATAGAACTCTACTATTTCATTTCAGCAACGTTTTTCCTGTCGCTAGTGGTATTGGTATTTACTTTCTTACAACAAAGAATAGAAATTTATTACATACCAGGGCGCTGTCGTTCAAGTGTGTTATGTTAATATAATGCACGGAAATCGTTAACTTGTGATAAACATACCTAGTTTTTGTATATAGTATATATGCACTGTGTTGTTTGTGGAGTTTTATGCTGTTGTTCCATGTTTCTTGTTTGGGTTTTGTTTTTGTTTTTTTGTGTTATATGTCTATTGCGTTTAACCTGTGCTATTAAACTGGGTTTATGTTTAAACTTTTGGCTATTGAGCTTGTGTCTGTAGTTTTTCACATAAATATTGAGAATGATATCCAACAAGTCGATTAAACAATAAAAAACAACTTCTTCAAAATCTCTTCTTGCTACATGAAGGTCTGTTGCGCCTACATGAAAGTACATTGCAAGGCTTAATATTTGGTTTCGCTTAAACAGGCACATGCCCTTAACTTATTGTCAGCATTGTACGCGTCCTACCTAAATTTCGCAACAACTTTCATAAGTACAAGCATAATTTCAAAACAAGACCAACTGATTCATCGGTGTCCTCAATATATGTAAGTAGAAGAATTGACAAAAAATGCCAAATAAAGGGCACTTTTCTTGTTGTTGTTGTTGTGTTTTTAAAAAATGCGTCTTGAGCGCTCATACAAATATTCTCTACTAATAGAAAATATCAGATAGCAATCTTATACATTTGTTGTTGTTTTTGCTCATTTATGTACGGTGTCAAGCAGATATAAAAGTAATTTCGTGATACCGAACACAAAACATGTGCTTTATTTTCTGGAACCCAGTGAAATCGGACAAACTCATATAAATCTCCCGCTAATGGACATCCAGTAGAAAGGGTCGATATTGAGCCTTCAAATAACATAAACATCTGTAAAATAACGCCCTCCACAGACAAATCCAATGTCAAGAAAACAAAGAATACCACATTTAATTTAGTGAAGATTGTGTCTCTGACAATAGATACAAAAGCCACTGGAGAATGTATCATTCAAATTAATAGAATCAAGGAAAATGATTATAAATATGATAGAGCATAAAATTCGTTAAATTGCAATTCAAATTGCAATAATATTAAAAAACTATACCTAAGAAGAGTTTGTGCACATAAGCTGGTTTAAACCCCAGTAAATTTACATTTTACTGACCGTTCCAAGGCGATACCTAACAATTCTTGATAAACATACCTATTTTTTATATATAGTGTGTATGCACTGTGCTGTTTGTGTAGTTTTGTGCTGTTCTTCTATGTTTCTTGTTTGTGATTTTATGTTCTATGTCTTTGGCGTTTACCCAGTGCCACTAAACCGGGATTATGTTTAAACTTTTTGCCACTGAGCTTGCTTCTGTAGCTTTTTGCATAAATATTGACACCAAATTGACCTAGAATGGCCTACAAGGGTCATGAACAATATATAGAATATCAATAATAGTAGTACATTTATATCGCTTGAGAAATCCACATGTTGTATAAAGGGATAAAGATAGAAAAATCCATTTAAAAGTAGGAATATTGGCTGTTTTATCTAGAAATGTCAGTTAAACATAAATTGACGTCCAATCTGTGTGGAATTGTTAGCTATGTGCCAAACAATGTTTAATTAAAATAAAACGTGTTCCACGTCATCGCAATATGTATCTCCAGCTAATGTGTCGTTGGGATAAGAAGAGGCGTTCTGTCTAGGAAGGTGAAGAAATGAATAAATAATTTAATGAACTCAAAGTTGGCAATGAAGACGTTTGTTTACTAGAACTTTCATCCAGAATAGCAGAATAATTGTGACATTCGGCCAGACTAATCCCTTAAAATGAGGAATAGATGACGAACCGGTAAATTGAACTGGACATTTCTTACGGTCTCTCATTGACTTCGTTGTTCTCGACATGCTTAAACATGACTGAGGGAATACATTTGCGTACGATAACACGCAATAAACACGGGGTTTTGTAATAAAAAATGCGATTTTATATTTGCGTGTTACGAATTTTGAATGGACTTGAAATGATTGTGACGGCTACTTTAAATGTCCAATGCAAATATATAGGAACAATTAAACGTAAAAAATGTCGACAAAACACGAAGATCCGCACAATCTTCTTGAAGGTATGATTTGCCGAAATAGACTGTACTCTTCTCGCAGTGCTGAAGGGGGCAGAGTCTCTAACGTGTTGCCTACCAAGAGACCGTCGGGAAGACGTTTGCGACGAGGAGGAAGCACTGTGATGTTTCACAATATTTAGCTCTAGAAAGCGTTGGTATAATGATTCTTTAAAGGGAACTTATAACAACATTTCTGATAAGAAGGGACTCTCTCCTATTTCATTTAATGAAGACGTGCATTACAGCATTAACCGGCGTCCCCCTAACGTCTTGGTATTTATCATAATGGTGTCCATCACTTTGCGTTTGACAATGAGTCGATGCCCTAAAACTTATGTTTTTCAGAAGGGTTCTAAAAATAGTTGGGCGTTACGTCTATGTAATACGTCGATTCAGGGTCAAGAGAAAATGTACTTGCAATTCTTAAGTGAAATCTACGGAAACAAGCTCAGTAGCCAAAAGTTAAAACATAAACCCAGTTTTATATCACTAGGTAAACGCCAAAGACATAGAACTGAAAAACAAAAAATCACAAACAAGAAACATGGAAGAACAGCACAAAACTCCACAAACAGCACAGTGCATACTATATATAAAAAAACTAGGTATGTTTATCAAGGATTGTTAGGTACCGCCTTGGAACGATCAGTAAAATGTAAATTTACTGGGGCTTAAACCAGTTTATGTGCACAAACCTCACTTTTATCCCAACAATCCTAAATAAAGAAAAAAACGTAAAAGGTAAATATTATCAAAGTATGCATTAACTTGAGGAAACTTAATAATAAAACAAATCCCAAGTACTTCTATGATTAGAGATCCCAACTCTATCTACAGACGGAGAAATACAATTCAGAGCACCTAATTCAAACACTTTTCAAAGATACGATAAATTGATTGTTTGAAACTATGAGCATCACACACAGTCTGCCTTATGAAATAAAAGGTTTAAAACTGTGTGATCATACAGTTTCATAATAAAAAGCATCATTGTACTAAAACTGGGAACAAATAAAGAAAACATTGTCTAAAATAAAAGCGAAATATATTAGCTAATTTCTTCTTCCTAATGACTACCTAGGAAAATATTGGAAGAAAGTGACCTCACATGCCAAAACACTCAGTCATCCAAAAAAGGTAACATGAATTTCCAAACTGTTCATATAATCAAAGGATTGAAAGCTTAGTTATGTAAGGATGCTATATTCAACCCTATATTTTGTTTCAGGAATTCATCTTAAAAAACTAGAAGGCAAGTACTCTTCAAAGTATTGCCTTTATATCCAAAGTTTAAATACAGTTTATCTGCCCAACTTCCTGCTTGGAACATTTTAACCATACGAAATTTCTTTAAAACATCACCACAAAAGGCGGGATGGGCAATACTATTAGCAATCAGCGATTTAAGACTATTATTGTACTTTGATATAAGATTATAATGACCATTAACAAATTTTGAGAAAGTTTTCCTTAATTTATAATATCTGAAACCCTGTTTTAGAAGTTTTTCCGTCATAAGTTTACTGCAGTCTTCTCAACTGCCTATGGCGATATTTACCCGAGGACATATTGTAGATGAGGCGTTGCTTTTATAACTGGTTTATTTTAGCAGAAAATATGAGTGCTGGTTGGTTGAATGAATACAGGAAAATAACAACGAACACATAAAACTATAAGACATCAGCGGAAATTTATATAAGGTGTATAAGGCATTCGTAATTGGTGTTTCATTTGCCTATACACGTGTGCATTCAAACAGGATATCGCGGTCATAAAACTTAACCCTGAAGTTTCTGTTCTGTTAAAATTGGAATACAAAGCATAAGAAAAAATATGTCATTTGTCAATGTTGATGATAACATATACCCTACCAATTATAACATTCATGTTGTTGTTTTTTAATTTGCAACAGTATATGTTGGTATAAAAATACATTTTGTATACCGGTTGTGATAGTAAAATTTTATCTGCCAGAATAAAATACTCCAAAGTATCCAGGGAAGTTTTATTTACAAGTGTTATAAAACGATAATTGTTAACATTCAAATGATTATGTTATTCGAATGATTATGTACGAATGAAAATGGTATGTTGTTTAGTGTATGTAAAACTGTAAAAGTGTGGCTTTAAACTGGGTCTTGGTTAATTGCACATTCCATTATGTCAGTTTGATCTTACGAAATTATAAAATCGCGTATCCCGACATGTATCAAAAATATTTTAGCAAAATGGCTAAAGTTAATGTAAAAGTAATATTTATGCGAAAAACTACAGAAACAAGCACAAACCGAATTTATCACTTTTAAAATTAAATGACATCCACATCTCACTATCGTTTTGAAGCGACAAGACAAACACGGAATCTTTAAAAATCCGCTCGTCTGGATGATTATTTGTCCAAAGCGAATTGGAAGTCGGAATCAATGAAAGTGTCTTGCCGTTGACATGTTGTTGTAGTTTTGTAGTTTTGTGTGCTTTATTTTAAGGATAATAATTCCAAACCGTTGCAAAGCTTCACAATAGGTCTGAGCAAATATAGAGATACAGTGAACCCTAGTTCTCATATCATAGGCATTTGTTGTAAAGCTGGATGCATATGCTTTTCTACTTATAAAAGGAGTATCCGAAACTGAAAAACATCAATAGACCATCTCCCCATGCATCCTCTGTTCATGGCACTGACCGCAGTTTGCATTGAATTATAGAAATTCAACCATGATAATATTTCTTGGCTGTTTTGAAACGTACTTTATACCACGTAATCATTATTTTCATATCCTCAAACAGCGCAATCAGACAAACTCAAAGGGTTGGATTCGATTTTTTAACTGCAAATGCGCAATCCTATTAAACGTACAACTCTCCATAACTGTATTGTCGCTTCTGAGAGTTTTTTCATGTGTTACCTTACTGAAATGATGGAAAAAAATGTGACGAGGACAATGTTGTATTGAATTGTCTTAAAAAGGCCATTACCGAAACAATCCCGGAGCAGACAGGACGTAGGCGGAAATTTCATTTACGTTCAAACATGTTTTTATGAAACTGCATTCAATCAAGACAAATGGGTCTACACAAGCGCATACTACATCAATTTAAAGACAAATGAAAGGTCGCACAACAGAACATGTACTTGGAGCTTACGGTAAAAACAAACAATTGCAGTCGTTTGTGACATTTAAACTCTCCTGTCCGGCATCAATCACTCTCCTCTAGATTTAGTACAACCTTGCATATTTCAACTCATATCAGACGGGTCCTACTAAACACTGCAAAGCCTAGCAAAGCCTAGCAAAGTCAAGCAAAGCCTAGCAAAGCCCAGCAAAGCCAAGCAAAGTCAGTTGTATTTGTATTTATTTGTATTTATTTTTATGAGTTTTATATATTTAGTTGGAAAAATATATAATTTATTGCAAATATTGTGTTAAATTTGTAAAATTACATTACTTCAAGATTGAAAAATCCAGCGAAACCTAGCAAAGCCTAGCAAAGCCTATGAAAGCCTAGCAAAGTTAAGCAAAGTCTGTTTTATTGTGATTTATTTGTATTTATTTGTATTTATTTTTATGAGTTTTATATATTTAGTGCAAAAAATGTATAATTTATTGCAAATATTGTGTTAAATTTGTAAAATTACATTACTTCAAGATTGAAAAATCCAGCGAAACCTAGCAAAGCCTAGCAAAGCCTATGAAAACCTAGCAAAGTCAAGCAAAGTCTGTTGTATTGTTATTTATTTGTATTTATTTGTATGAGTTATATATATTTAGTTGGAAAAATGTATAATTTATTGCAAATATTGTGTTAAATTTGTAAAATTACATTACTTCAAGATTGAAAAATCCAGCGAAACCTAGCAAAGCCTAGCAAAGCCTATGAAAACCTAGCAAAGTCAAGCAAAGTCTGTTTTATTGTGATTTATTTGTATTTATTGGTATGAGTTTTATATATTTAGTTGGAAAAATGTATAATTTATTGCAAATATTGTGTTAAATTTGTAAAATACATTACTTCAAGATTGAAAAATCCAGTGAAACCTATCAAAGCCTAGCAAAGCCTATGAAAACTTAGCAAAGTCAAGCAAAGTCTTTTTTATTGTTATTTATTTGTATTTTTTTGTATGAGTTTTATATATTTAGTTGGAAAAAAGTATACTTTATTGCAAATATTGTGTTAAATTTTTAAAATTACATTACTTCAAGATTGAAAAATCCAGCGAAACCTAGCAAAGCCTATGAAAACCTAGCAAAGTCAAGCAAAGTCTGTTTTATTGTTATTTATTTGTATTTATTGGTATGAGTTTTATATATTTAGTTGGAAAAATGTATAAATGTGTTAAAACAATGTTGAACTATTAAACTTAAACGTTTTCTACGGCGTCGCTCTATTTCTATATTGTAAGCTTATGCCTTACACTAAGGGATAAGAAGTGGCGTTCTGTCTAGGAAGGTGAGGAAAATGAACTCGAAATTGGTAGCTGATTGTTTTATGGGACTTTCATCCAGAGAAGCAACATAGTTGTAACATTCGGTCAGGCTAATCCCCCGAAATGAGATATAAATGACAGAACCGCGAAGTATATTAACGTTAACTTATGGGAGTAATAGAAATTTCTTGCTGACTTTAGTTATCATCGAGGTACATACATGTGACATAGAGGACATATTTGCGTACGATATCATGCAAGGAACTTATAGTGTTTTTTTTTCAACGGAAAGAGATTAACAAGTTGCGTGCTACGATTTGGAAAGGGGCTGTAAAAATTGTTACAAATCATTATTAATCTTCTTTGCAAAAACGTAAAACATATAAAACTGAATAGTACAACAATGTCGTCAAAAACAAACATACAGAAATACCTCTTATTTGAATGAGTGAACGAAAAATATTTTACAGTGATGGCAGTGCTGAAAGCGACAGTATTTCTACCGCGTTACCGAGCAATATACCATACAGGTTCGAGACCGTCGGGAATTTTTTTTAGCGAAGAGGAAATAATTGTTCCAACGCCGTTAGAGGCACTGCAATGTTTCACTATGTTTAGGTCTAGCAGGTGTTGGTCGGATGATTTTTTGAAACATAACTTACAATGATATTACTGTTAAGGAGAGACTCTCTCCTATCTTATTTAATGAAGGTGCGCATTACAGCATAATAATTATACCAAATAACAGTTTTAAGTCATATCCTATTTTAGTTAACATCTATCGTTCAAATATTAGCAAATTTAAATGTTAAACATTTTCAATATTATATTTCATTAAATCATACAATTAATAATAATCGTTTACAAACACGGACTTCCTCCTAACAGTCCCCCAGTGATATGGAGCAGCTGATACAGCAACACACGGATTGGAATGGTTGAGGTTAAAAACTTAATTGTTTCTGATCTGTTTATTTGAATACTTTTATAAAAGTATTAGGTTAACTATTTTTCAAAGAAAGCACCTGTAATCATTCGAATGTGTTTTTTGCGTTTTAATTTTGCCTTGTTATTATATTCTAGAACAAACAACCAGCTTCTTAACTACAGAAACGTTTTTTTATTATAACTGGATATATGTATGGCGAATGGAAACACATTGAAACCAGTATTTTGATCAGTGTCCTCCTGTTCAGCACATTTCTTTGTTTTCTGTTTAGAGAAACTGAAAATGAAGTTCGTCAGGAAGGCCATTTGGTCCAAGACGACGGACCGATTTTAATAACCCAATAGAACCAAACCATTATATTCAATATTAGCACGTTTACTTAATGTGTTTGAAATTTATCTTAATATCTTTGCATCCATCGGCTTTTTTCGTTCAAAAGAATGGTCATTTAGCAAACTAATAACCAATTAGATTCATGCTTGATTTTAAAGCATACAGTTTCAAATAAGAAAGAAATAGTGGCAAATCAGCACTTAACCCAGAAAAAATCATCTTTCGGGTAAATTTCAACATCATTGCTTTATTGAAGTGTAATTCAAAATGAAGCGACTAGTAATAAATTGTTTAAAAAGCTCTACATACGATCTTTTTCAAAAAATAAAGTAAGACATTTTGAAAACATATGGGGTAAATTTAATCGGTCTTGCTTCTTAGACAAATATTGCAGTTATAGAAATACATTTTTCATCAGTTGATAAAAAAAATGTTTTCGGATAAATAAATTTGATGATTTTGTGTATGAAATATGATGGAATATAAAATTTTAAAAGTAAAATATCCATACATATGTTCTGTTTTTGTTAGGACTCTCGATGAACAAAGAGGAACATTCTATTTATGGCATTAATGATTAAAATATTCTTGACATTGATTTATAATTGATTCATCTGTTATGTAATCGCAGAAGCTTCGCACGTTCTGAGGTTAAAAACAAACAAACAACAAAAGCTTTAAACGTAAGCGTTTAAAGCTCCGATAACATTATTCTATAACAACCAGCACTATCCATCTCCTCCCGTGTGTAGCATTGTGATGACAATTACAAAGAGTCCGGACATCCCTAAGGAAACAAACAGATATACAAACTAAGACATTGATTCTTTTCTTTACTTACCTTACTTCCTAGCAACATGGTCATTGTTCACAAGGCTGAAATCCCTAATTTATATCATGTTAATATGCCAAGTCATTAACCTTTTTCAATGAGATTCTTCAACTCATTCAGAAATAAACAAAAGCAATTCATCTGTTCTTGCTAACTCCGTAACGCGACTTAAGTTATTCTTTTCATCATCGGGCAACTGTCCTTGAAGACACATTGTTCACTTCTTTGGTAATCGGAAAACTCAAATGCAAGTAATACCACTTCATTCAGTTAAATTAACAGGATGTCCTATGAAAAGAGTATGTTACTCCATTAGGACCATAGTCTGTGATTGTATTGACCTGAAATGCGATACACGGAAGTACGATGATAAAAAAGGCGAAGTCACGAAACTACGATATATTAAACACAACATAATGATGATGATTACGCGACAGTGCCCTAACAAAAACGCTATACTACGACAGTACCATGATGATTACGCGACAGCGCTCTAACAAAAACGCTATACTACGACAGTACCATGATGATTACGCGACAGCGCTCTAACTAAAACGCTATACTACGACAGTACCATGATGATTATGCGATATACTATCGTTTTTTACCATCCTTATTTCGCGTCTTCACAATCGTGATATCGTGATATCGTGTTTTCGTACTTTTGAAACTGCTTTTTCAAATTACAAGCAATCGTTTCTGTTTGTAAAACAGAGTTTTAGTTGTCACAAAAGACTACTACTATAACGTAGAGGAGCTTTTGTTAGCTATCGGTGGAACTAAGTTAATTGCAATTTTTTATGGTATTACGGTTATTCGATATTGCCTTGTCATTAATTCCTCAAATCAAGCTATCCATTTAAGAGAAGAATGGTGCATAATCTAAACTTTATCACTGCTTTGTCAGTAAATGGATGAGTCGTTCGAGAAAACCCATTACACGGACGTAAGTGACCCCAGATTTTGTCTGTTTCCTATTCATAAACAATTAACAAAATAAGGCGAAGCTATAATTGCATATATAAATATCGCATGCAATAAAATATCATTGAATTAATTATAATATTTCCTGAAAATTGATATGAGCTTACTAACACACTGGAAGATATATGGGCTAGGTGATAATTACGATAAACCTGTTTAAAAGCATAGGGTTCAAGCTGGTACTATGGTGTGTTGACAGTATTGCACTTATTATATCTGTCAATAAACAGTGTGTACTTCAGAAGGATCTCTTTTTACGAATGCATTATAACCAAACGACTATCCTGCACCAACATTAACCCCAATAACTAGGTCAATCAGATATGCTAAGTACTTCTGAATGAAAAGCTAGGCAAACACTATTGCCTGCTGACAGTCTTTTAATTAAAAGAAGTTATTCGTATAAGCAACTCAATGTCCCAGGGGAATGTCTTTCCTTGTCCCTGTGATATTAGGTGATTAAGACAATTTCTTTGAGATATGTATTTTTCACTATTGCCTTCAAGTTGTAAAGGTCGTATAGCGTTTACATACATTCTGATACAAACGAAACCGTGTCATTCGTAGATTGAATTGCTGTTCATCGACATTGTTCTGACAATACGTCTTTGAGTTGGGTCTTACCATAGTTAATATAAACCTCGACCAGTAGCTATGGCATTTTTTGCTTGAATTATGCAGGTCGTGGACAAACTTATAATACAATAATGCACTGGCTCCTTAAAGACAGAACCCCGCAGCGAATAAACGTGGGTCGTGTGTCTCTCGTTTACTTTTTGTAAGGCCTTAACATTTTGCCTTTAAACAGGGTTTATTTTAATTGTACCATGTAGTTACATTGTAATACAATGACATTGTTTAATCATCCAAGGATTTGATCCACACAGATACTTAAAGAAATATTTTAGAGCAGTTGTTCAGGCATTTCTAGTCTTTAAAGGCTCATGACCTTTTTGTAATCATTGCATTAGCCACATCACTTACATTTTGAAACAAAAAACAACTACAAACAATGCTTCTTCACAAATGAGTGATTCTGCATGAGCAGAAGGCTGGTCCTACGCAAATGAGATTCGGAAGTGAAAATCAGTGTAGGCGTATTGCCATTTTGCATGTCCCTTTCGTTTTCTTTTATTATTTTTAAACGCTTGAAATACCACCTTCACTCGTATCATGTTAGAAAGCTTTGCCATCAGTCTTACTGAGCAAGTATAGGAAGACATTAAACCGTTGTTTACAAGGAAGTTTTCAGAAACACATCTATTTGGATTATGATTGAATTAATTCTTAGTTAATAATCTTATATATTACCCGCGTATCAGTTGCATAATGTAAACACACCTTTATGTACTCAACTGATTCCTCTCAGCGAACATTTTTCTTTGCATCATTCATTCATTTTGATATAACATGGGGCCCATTATTCAGACCATTGTTAAGTTAATAACGTATAGAACTGGATCGTTGTTACTTTTAGAATCTTTAATACTCTGAAATTTTCTGCGATACTTTACACGAATATTGAGACAACTGATATTGCTATGCTTGTTTTACTTAAAAATATAAGCACATAATTTATTTTTCCACCTTTGAAAGTTAACGATGATGTTGGTAACAACGTTGTTAAATTGCATGTTGTTCTGAACAATCGGCCCAATACCGCTGAAAGATAGAAACAGAGCAGTAAATCCACTTACAGATCAAGGGTTTTATCAGACAATGCGAATGTCCGTCGGACAGTCGGACATGTCCGGTATATTTCCATTTTGACCGACGAAACTTGTTTTGGTCGGTCACAATGTCCGGTGAAAAATTACATTCAGCACCGTTTAATTTTCGGAAAATTTACTTTCAGTTTCTAAATAATTGTTCAGAGTTATTTTTAACTATTATAGCATGATTATTCAGCGTGTTAATCCGTGTATCACTATTTGTAAACCCCGTTCCGACATGTTTCCGTAAAAGCCGATAAAACGCGTAAGGTTCCGATCTCAGCTCGTTTGACTTGTAGTACAATTCGTTACATTTTATAACTGTACTGTATCTTTAATTAAAAGATGAATTAAAAGAGTAAGATCTAGCTGTTCCATGGGTAGGCGAACCAGATATGAGTTTTTTTGGGGAGGCAAGGGAAGAAAAAAAATATGACATAAGATTCGAATATTGATTTTTTTTACATGATGTTTAGCTTTTTTTGTAATTTATTATAGTACTGTAGGACAAATCTAACCAAAAAGATCTAAACCTGTTATAATGGGGAATTACAAAACTTATTTAAAAAAGAGGCTTAAAATCAAGGTTTAGGCTGATGTAACCGAATACTTTTTGTAACATTGTGACAGGTAAAAATGTGTTGCGACAGGTAAACTTTAAGTGTTTACCTGTCGCAATGTCCTGTGAAGAAGAAAATTTTCGCGTTGTCTGCTTTATAGATTGCATGTGATGAATGGAATTAAAGGGGATGACAAAATACAAAACAGGCCAACAACAAGCTTTGGGAAGCTCTTGTTAAGTCAAGGTTATTCACATAAAACGTAGATCCACAATGTATGACCATTATAATAATATAATTGGTGAAGGAATACAATAAACAATTCTCCTGCTTCTTCAGAAATAAAAATATTCATAAAATATATTACATGAGTGGTCAATCATGAATGCATTCATTAAAGGATGTTGTTGTCGTTTGTTTTGTTCATTTTTCAAATTAATAACTTGACCTTTAGCTAGTTATATCATCAATATTTATTTGATGATACACATCGGTGAATAAATTAAACATCGCTGTATAAGTCGTAGGTTTTGAGTGTTCATTATAGCATACAACTCGCTTTATAAATATACCTAAACAACGTTTCCTTAATTCTGGCAACTCATTCAAAATTAAAAATATGAAAAATATATATCATTGTTATTGCAGGGAAGCGACGTCATGTATGATATAATACGGTTTAAAAGTACTGCCCATACACCTATCCCGCAAATAAAAGAATATATGTGTATTTTTGCAATGGATTTAAGAGCTTCAGTTACATGAACAAAAATGGTCCTAAATTCATTGTGCTTATGTTTATAGCATTATCATCATTGGAACTCCACTTTTTGTACTTGTTTCTAACCAACGAATGTTTGTTCTTTCAACTCTCCTACGAAAATAAACGTAGAACCAGATCAACCTTCCGCTGTTAAATGTATAACGATTTTATGACTGTAATGAATTAGAATTAATGATATTGGATCGCATGCTCATGAAACATCAACGTGATTTTAGCAGCGCTAATGAAATAAGGGACTATTATCAATGACTATTATCATTGACGACGCACTTTAACTATAATTAACAAATATGTTAAGTCAAAACACTTTTAATAAATGGTTGCTTTATTGGATGACTATAATAGCCGCCATATATGCGATATTTTACAAGTTTTACGCCAAAAATTGCTCCTATAGAGAAAGCTTTAGATTAGAGGTCAACTCTCCAGTATGTTTATCGATGGAATTGGGTAGTACTGTAAACCAAAAGCTAAATATAATGGATAAAATGGTGGTCGAGTAAAGTATGTGCAATCATTGAAAAAGTTTTGATCGTATATGAGTATAAACAAACAATGCTTTAGGTGATCAAGATATTGTTTCATTTGTTTTGTTAACATTATGGAATAAATGCACTCTACTAAACATCAGTATTATCGGACTGTACTAATTGCTCGATTTTTTATTATTTTACCCACACTCTATAAGTTGTATGACTTGAGTTTTTAAGTATGCAGAAGCATATTTCGAACACATTATTTCACCAATACGGCTGGTGTGTGATGTTGATGCATTTTGATTGAACATATTAGGTAAAACAAAAATACGATTACGTGTATAATATTATGTCCAATGTGTTATTTTTAGCTTGAAACCTTTACTAAATTAATTGTTTTGTCACATTTTGTACAAAGAAAACACATACTTCCAATTTCCCCAGAGGTCGGATTCAACATTGTACTGTCTTGTTCAATCATACTAGAATGGACAATATTTTGTATTGAGTGCTGTGACATCAAACACGATGGCCGTAACATATGGACAGAATGTCATACCAGGTATATCACGTTGCATTACTGTCATATTGGCCATGATTGATATGAAGCACGGACATCTCATGTGTTCTATTGGCTTTACTGGAATCAGGATTACGAGTATAATAATTTCATGTGAAAACGACTAACAAAACAGAAACATGAACGAAAAATGTTTATACTGATATACTGCTTCAAATAGGAATAATTCTGAGAACGTGAAACTTACCAACCAATATCAAACACGCAAACAATCTAGAGTCGACAAATAATTACGAGCGTACATAAGGAATATTTACGATCAATGACTAATTCTTTGAAACAAACTGTTTCCAAATAAATAATTCCATGTGTAAATTGATAACCTGTGACGGAAAAGTAACTCCTAACTCGATGATTCGTCAACATGGCTTCATAGTTTAAATACAATGATTGAGATATGTCGCACGTCAAATTTCACAGAATCGCAGCACGTATTGTTATATTTTGAATAGCTATGACACCATATTCGGTTAGATCCCTTGTAAATAGATAATGGAATTATGAAAATAGCATCTGCGTTGATACATTACCAATATTTCGGATTATATCGATTCAGAGTAATTAAGCACGGTGCAATATGGCTAATGTTCGTACTCGAGGGTCGATTTACAAGCTACAATGTAAATGTCAACAGAAACAAATTGTTGTTAATGAGGAGTTTAGTTGTGTCATAATCGAACTGATTGTTGACTTATGCGTTAAAAGGCGCCCTTGTACCTAAACAAGCATTGTTAAATTGCGGTACTTTGTGGCCTCTTATCGCTCGAGTGAATTTTCGGTTTGGCTTTTTGACTTTGACCATTCTTCTATTCCACAAGATTAATCAAGTTTATCTGCTTGTTTTCTGTACTTACATTTTTGGCTGCTGGGTTTCTATATTTTGCTGCTAGGTTTCTGCAGGGTCTTTCATGGCTGGCACGTTTCAGCAGGTACTTAATTGGTTGCTGGATTCATCTGGTACCTTGTAGACTGCTGTGTTTCTGCAGGTCTTTTTTGAGCTGCTAGATTCCTGCAAGTATATTTTGCGTTGTGAGATTTCTTCAGCTACTATTTTGCCTGCTATGTTTCAAAGTTCATTTTGGACGGCTAGGTTTCAAAGTTCTTTTTGGACGGCTATGTTTTAAAGTATATTTCTGGCGGCAATCTTTCTATAGGAACGATTTTGCTGCTGTGATTCTGTTGGTACTTGTTTTGGCCAATGGGCTTGTTACAGCAAACGTAATTCGTGTTGAATTAGTATTAATAAAATAACACACAATTTAAATAATAGACTGAAAATAATAATATTCGGTTTTTAAAAGTAAATAGTTTTATTGAGTGTTGACTGTTTATTTGTGTTTTGACATAATGTAAGTCAAATTATTTCTCAATATACAGAGAAGCAATGCAATGTGTTTTTAACTTATATTTTATAACATCGTAATCCGTAGAAATAATGGAGATCCACTGATCAAAAACCAATTAAAGCCAAAAAAAATTTTATTCATTAATGATAATTATAAAAAAGAATTGTTAGACTTTTATTATATAATATCATCAAATTAATAGAATTCATTTGTAAAGACATTCTAAATAAGCATGAAGTTGAACCATCTATAACTAATTATTGGAAAATGTATCTGTTGGACAGTCGGCTATGACATGTGTTGGTATCATTTTTTAGCCGGTATTGAATTCGTGATGCGATAGCACACAATCTCTTGACAAATAGCTGTATTGGAAGTAGGGGAATAAGGTTCCCGAGTTTCTATAAAGCGCTGATTATCTCCAGTATGATTACAGTGCTGATGTAGCAACAGACTGGATAACGATGGGTTTAGTTAAGAAATGGATTGTTTAAACGTTCATGACCGTGTAAGTATTTTTTACAGTATGTATCATATATTGTGTTGCATTTTTTAGATAATGTGTGTATTTAAGTGTCTTTTTGTTACCGTTTATAACGTAATTATTATGTAAGACCAATTTATTATTTACTTCATAACAGTTTTTGATAAACACATTTTTTTTATAATAAGTTAAAAACGGTTATGTATAAATGCATGCTGAAATCAGAAAGCAAATACTTATACGCTTATGATATATTTTCATACTGCACATACGGTATTAATACACATATTTTTAATGCAATTCAAGAACATGAAAACGTTTTGAAACTTTACTTACCATATTAAGCAATACTTTCGTTGCTGTTTTACGTTATAGACTAGATTACATCATTAAAGCAGTCAGGTAGTACATGCGCGTTATATTCACTTTATACTTCCATTTGTTGGTTATAAAATATATTTTAATCAAATTATTTGATATTTTCTGTGTTTGTCTTTCTGCATTCTTTGTTTTCATCATAGTACAAAGGCTGAGCGACAATTCTGCCTGAATCTGGATAAACATTGCACGTCATATTAAGTCGATAAATAATGACAGCAATCATATTTTAGGAATAAACTCCTGATAAATTGTTCATGCATTATTACAAATGGCGTTTCTGTGTAATTGGGTGTTATTTAATGCACACGATGACGTCATCGTGTTTGAGTTTGGAAATATAAGTTTAGCTTGATAGCATCCCTAGAAAACAATTCTTGTGGACGGATTGTTGTCAGGTTTTTGCATAGTATACATTATTGACTAAAATCATGTGTATATCCCGCTGTACGGTCCTTAGAAAGTAATATTCACCCAGAAGCAGGTGCTATAAACATATGGAATCAAACTGTTAGTGTGATAGTATATACTTTAAGAAATCATATTCCTAAATAATATTTGTTTTCATATTGCGAAAACAGTTTTCCGTAGAAAAAAAGACGTCACTGATGTGAAAGTCTACTTTCATATCTTATTCATCATATATATATATATATAACATTTTTTGGTTTATCAAATGACTGCTTTTAGACCAATGAGACAGATGGAATTGACAAAGCATACAATTAAATATTTATATAATATGAGGTTTTATTTGTATGACCTCTTCCTTTCAGACGTTTGTATGGAGAGATTAAAACGAATACTTCAAGTATATCGACTATACATATACACAATTTACTATAAGTTCATTTTGAAATAAGATATACTAATATATCGTTTAAAACAGATTCAACAACAACATAGCCTCATTTCATCCTGAGTGGTTACGGGAAAGCGAAGATCAATCTACCGACTGATTTGTTCACACTAAAGTGCTAAACACATTTAAACTTGCTAGACCATGTATGTCACTTCAAGTCCTTCTCCGCCAACTTAAAAATTAAAAGTATAAACAATATAATTATATGTAACAATAAGTTTATATTGGCGTTGTTCGAGCCTGTCATATTATTGCCACTGCAATGTTATAATTAACTGTTCATCTTGAAATAAAACATACGGAACAGTATTATCATGTCACCTTTTAGCAGTTTCAATCAGAACGACATTAACGAAATTAGACCCCTCCCTTGCACGTCACCGATTATTTTTTCGGTGAAGTACAATTTTATGTTTGTTTCACAAATGCGACTAGTTAGAAATGTCCTTAGAAGCACTTCAATGTGACCTTTATTAAGATAACACTTTAGTTTGGCACATTTGGTGGCAATAAAATCAGTCCGGCGTCTTAAACGAATATAGTAAATAATGATCCTTTGACGGTAATGTATATTGCAATAACATTATCGCCGTAAAGTTTTAGAATTATGGTGTTAATACAAAACAGTTGGATGAAATTTTGTAAGAGGCTATGATGCAAATTCAACAATAAAGTCATTTTTATGTGTAAGGACTAGCAATGTGAAAAGAAAACAGTGTTTATGAAAGCCTAACATTGTATTTGTTCAAATAATATTTGTTAATGCCCTGACATTGATTTATGATTGATTCGACGTAAATGTAATCGCGGAAGCTTCGCACGCTCTGAGGCTAAAAACAAACATGTTACAAAAGCTGAAGGCGTAGGCGTTAGCTCCGATAACAGTATTATTCCATAGTTACCAACAGTATCAATCTGCTCCTGTTTGAAGTATTGCAATGATAATTTCAAAGTGTCCGGACATCCCCGGAAATAAATAGAAATACAACCAAAGCATTGATTATTTTAGCATTGTTTTATCTCTTTCAACCATATCAAACAAAGAAGAACAGTTTGTTTTATTTTGTATTCGGTTTATTGTATGATTATGTTTCATTAAACGTTTTCTTTTCCCCATGTTCAGGTAAGTCCACAGAAAAAGGTCTCTCTCTTGATTTAGCAGGGTCTTAGCAGGCCGATGGTGATATTCATAGTTATCTTTTAACAACAATTTTATTATAACAAGAAGTATACTTTCATTAAAATGATCGAAGCCCGTTGACTACAATAAGTATAGGGTGTTATTCGCTTAGATTGTATTGCTACGTTCAATATTTCAACGCTCTAATTAATGATATCTTTAATCAAAAGTATCTAATAGCAATATAAAACAAGTGATGTTGTTGTTGTTTTTTCAGATGTGGACGGTGCCAGGCAGAGAACTAACGTCACTGTTCTATTATTAAGCCGGAACAAGTGTTTCATTTCCTAAACACAATTAAAATGGACAGACTCATATAAATCTCAAGCTGATGGACATCCGGGTAAAATACGGTCGATACTGAACTTACAAATATGTCTTAAAACATCTCCCTCGGCTGACAAGTACAGTGCGAAGAAAAAAGAAGAAGATTGTGTGACTTACAATAGATAAAAAGACAAAGTCCCTTGGGCTATTTTTGTTAAACTGTTTAATTTTATTCAGGAGGTTCTAGGGAAAAGACAATTCACACTTTATGGTAGAAGTGAAAGTTTGTTACATCTCAGTGCTATACTGTATTTCAAAAGTCACTAGTGTACCTGGAAATTGTCAGTGAATCCGATTTTATGTCAATTGTTTGAGAATTCGACTATAAGTCAGCATCAGTTTAAGTTCATAGCACCTCGCGATTGACCAAAAGTTGTCTACCTGGTCTGCGTACAATTTGAAACGTATCAATAATAAACATTATATTTATATCGCTTGGGAAATCCACGTGTCGAAAGATGCGAGAAAATTCTTGTTTGAACCAATACATTTTGACATTCTGACGCTAGACCAGTGAGGAAAAATATAAAGTTGAGTCCTATACCTTGATTTTCTAGCTTTGTATTAAAACAAAGTTGAACTAAACGATTTCCACATCGTCGCCTAAGTTGTAAGCTAATACCTTTACTGATTGAGGGATAATAAATGTCGTTCTGATAAGGAAGGCGAGAAAATTATTGCTTAATTTTGAACTCAAAGTTGGCAATATTGTATTTGTGTCCATGGGACTTCCATCAAGAGAAGCAATACAATTTTAACATTCGGTCAGGCAAATCCCCCAAAATGAGGAATAGAAGACATAAGGGTGAAGAATATTAACATAAACTTACGGAGATTGACTTATGAAAAATTCTTACTGACTTTCATTAAATTTCAACTAAATGCATACATTTGACAAAGGGAATATATTTGCGTACGGTATCATGCAAGGAACTCATACTTGTGTCATCAGAAAGTGATTAACAATTTGCGTGCTACGATATGTTGGAAAGGAGCAGGACATACTGTGACGGATCATTATAAATCTGCTATGCAAAAACGTATATACATTTAAAATTGAACATTTACACAATGTCGACCATACTCGAAAATCCAAAAATACCTCTTGTTGGTATGAATGGCCGAAACAGATTGTACTCTGGTGGCAGTGCTGAAAGCGAGAGTGAATCTAACGCGTTGCCAAGCAATATACCGTACAAGTTTGAGACTGTCGGGAAAATGTTGGCGAAGAGAAAGGAACTGTTTCACCGCCGGAAGAGGCACTGCGATGTTTCACTATGCTTAGCTCTAGCAGGCGTTGGCCTGATGATTTTTGAAACAGAACTTACATCGGCATTTCTGATAAGGAGAGACTCTCTCCTATCCTATCTAATGAAGACGTGCATTACATCATTTACCGTCGCCCTTCTGATATTTCTTGGTATTTATCATTATCTTGATGTCCAACTCTTTGCAGTTAACAATGGAGTCGATGATCTAAGACTTGCAATGTCTTTCAAAAGGGTACTGAAAATAGGGATGGAGTTCGTTATATGCAGCATTCATCCTATACCAGGTGACTTTAAAATGGAATGGTCGGCAACTGTAGCTGACGGACAGTTCGCAAGAGAGATAATAATTCCACTCGACGTGGTTCTATCTCTGCCAATGTTCTTACGTTTCTACCTCATCTGCCGAGCTATCATGTTACACAGTAGTTTGTACCAAGACGCGTCATCCCAGGGACTCGGGGCGCTTAACCGTATTCATTTTAACTTTCGGTTTATCTTCAAATCGCTCATGACTTTGTATCCCGAATACGTTCTTGCAATTATAATGCTCATCTCTTTCCTTACCTCCAGTTGGATTTTACGTCTCTGTGAAATGTACGGCGAGGATGGGTCAAGGGATAATGTCCACGCAAGTTTTCTTAATTGCATGTGGCTAATCGCTGTGACTTTTCTGTCTGTTGGTTATGGAGATATCGTCCCAACTACATATTGTGGAAGAGGTATTGCGGTTTTGACTGGCATGATGGGAGCAGGATGCACTGCTCTCATTGTGGCCATCCTGGCTAGAAGGCTAGAACTCTCAAGATCAGAAAAGTACGTTCATGATTTCGTTTTGGATGTTGAATTAGATAAACGTTTAAAGCACAACGCTTCAGACGTTATGAGGGCTGGGTGGTTTGTGTATAAATACAGAAAACTCAAAACAGACAAATCGAAGATTATAAGACATCAGCGGAAACTTATTCATGCTGTTGAGAACATTCGGGATATCCGTGCTGCTCAAAGACGACTGATTGACAATTCTGTGACACTGGTGGAAATGGGAAAATACCATAAAGGGTGGACGTGCGCAATCAAACATATGCAATACAAACAGTCATTATTAGAAGAGAAGGTCGGCAGCATTCAGACTAACGTTGAAAACATATTAATGTCAGTTTCTCAAGTGAAAGAAAGTATAGACAAGTATTATAATTGATATTATAGCAAAAATTGTAACTATAGTTATAAATAGATTCGGTGTTTTATTTATTTGTGTAATAATCATCTAGCTCATGTTAAATCAGGTATGTGTTGGTTTTAAGTCGTAACTTTGTTAAACTATATTATGAACATTTTGTCCAATGGTAAGGCCACATTAAAACATGTATAAATATCAATTAATAGCGCACGCTGACTTGTCTTTAAATTAAAATCTGTTGTTTTTTTATAATGTATCTACATAATATTTACTTAGGCTTTACACTAGTCATTGTATTCTTAACGGTCCATTCCGTCAAATACTTGAAGGGTATCCCTCTCATAGAATATACAAAATACAAAGTGCTTACAATGTAAGATAACAGCAGAGTTCGTTTGATTGAGACTGTAAATTGATAACAAGTAAATGTGAACTCGTAACACTGCTTAAAGGTCATAAACTAAATCAAACATTTCACTGTAGACTTAGTGCCGTTTAGGTTGGTCAGCGATATTAAACTTAGCGATTGTTACATGTTTGCGACAAAATAACTCGAAACTAACCCGTGGAGCTTATTTACCCCAATTTAGTTCGTTCTTAGTTTACACTGACCGCGACCACAATGGTTTCCACCAACTGTATTGATAACAATAGTTTGATAGTTGTGTAATGTTGTTATCCTTTTGTGTGGACTCTGTTTGGACGTGCCTTTAAACAGGTTCCTGGTGAAATACTAGGATTCTGGATTTGTCTCGGTAACTTCAATTGAAGATGACATATGACAATTGTGAAGAACTTGTTCAAATCTACCGAGTCAAATCTAAAATTACTAATTATAATGATATAATGAAAATAATGTGTTTGTATAAAGATACCATTTGTATACAAATATTGATGAATGATATGCGCTAATTGTTACCGCAACAAATCGCTACGACGTTTCTCGAGAGAAATAAGTGATTGCGCTGTGGAACAGACTTCATGGCCATTGGTACTATATCCCTGATATTTCTCAATATTGCTGTGTCAATCAGATCAAGCTTCTCAATATGATGTAGGGTAGATTTCTGGATAAACGCTAACTAATCACTTAATAGTCGGTAAACGGCCTAATAGATCAGGAAACCCATTATACGGAAGTAAATGACCTCTGATTTAATCAGTTTCTTATATAAAATGCATTTACCAAATTAGGGAATCTAGAATCGTAAGCGTTTAGTAGAAATGAGACAAGCTCATTTGAGTGTATTCTATATACATGTACAAGAGTTAGAGTATTGTTTAAGAGTACTTAAACCCATTGACCTCATAGATCGTCGACCGTTCAACCAAAACGATATACCAAAAATATAATTGATGTTTATGTGAACTGTCTGTGGTGTTTCACGATGGCGTGTATCTCTTGTTAGGATTTTGCCCAAACAATGTGATTCTAAATTAACTTTAACTGTTAAGCTTATTGGCTTGATCCTGTAATAAGTAAATGTCTTGTAATAGAAAAGGGGTTTGCCATTTGCGTTCAAAAGGACGAGAAAGGTATTCTATTACTTGCAATAAATGAAAATTGAATATGACATACTGTTTCCTGAATGGAAAAAACAGAGCTTAAAAATACAAAAGAAACTATAGGAACAAGCCACATAGATCACCCTGTTTAGAGGCATTGCGGTTCAAGCCGGTGCTATGGGGTGTTGACAGTATTATACTTAATATCATAACTGCCAATGAACAGTTTCGTTCAATTTGTTTATTTTGGACGGAGTGTGACTTTTCAATGATCCTTTTTTCAAGACTGTATTCAAAATTTAAAAAGGCTCAGACTATTTTAACCAATGACTATCATGCACCAACATTGCTTCTGAATAGATCATTCAATATGATATTCCGCTAAGTAATTGGAATGATGAGATAGGAAAACATTGATTCCAAATAGTTTAGTCGATATGATGTTCCGCTAAGTACTTCAGAATAATACGATTATTAACGATGAATATTTCTTTGAGATACATATATATTTTTATGAGCGCTTGAATATGTACAGATATTTAACGTCATGTAGATGGTATATTCATTACGCTACAAACAAAAACGTTGGCTTAGTAGATGGAATTTCTGTTCATCAGTGCTGTTCTGAAAATATGCCACGAAGGTCCTTGGACTGCGTCGTAAATGTCAATCAAATACATACTTAGCTCAAACAATTACCATATAGTTGATATGAACAGAAGCTATAGTTGCCATGTTTGAAGTGTACAGGGTGTAGAGAAGCATTTAATTCAATAGTGCTATGGATGTTACAGCCAGGAACCCAGCAGCGAATGAACATCACCTGATGGTTGGTGCGATGGTTGAGGTAAATTTAGCCTTCAACAAAATATTTCATTTTTAGAATTAAATGCAACAGTCATATCACTTACATTTTGAAACAAAATATCCGCATCTTTTAAAATGCGCGCGTCTGGATGATAAGTTGTCCTAGGCCAAGGGGAGTCTTAAATAGGACCACAGTGGCTGTTTATATGTCCCTCTTGTTTTTAATTGCGCCGTCTTAAACACTTGGACTATCCGTTGCCTCCCGTTATGTAGCTTTACAATTTGTCTAACTGAGAAAATAAAGAGAGGCAGTGAACTCTGGTTGACAGCGATAGTCTCATAGGAATGTCAGTTGGAGCTATCATTAAATTATTGCTGATAACGTATCCCATAAATATACTCAAAGTAGCCATACTGTCTTCGGAACTATTCTTTATTGCTTCAGAGATCATGACCCCGTTTCAATAAGATATATAAGCCGTGTACTGCTTAAGAATGCTCGGATTTAACCTTAAAGCCACGGGTTAAATGCGATACATGCTTGACATCATTTGAAATCTGGATGTATGTAAATAGTATTGCTTGTTCTTGATGTGACCCTTGACCGCAACATGGTTCTATCCTTTGCATGCTTACAATCATGGACATTATCTCTTCGTGGATGTCTGTTCTATAACAATTAACATTGATGAATACTATAAGCCCTTAATTGTCTTACCATTCATTATATTCTATGGAGGAAATAGGTACACATTAATACCTTCATATATTGTCGTTGATTTGTCCTTTTTGCAATTCATTGCAAATCGATAAAGTGCAATTTCATAGCTATTTGTGGTGAATTTACATTACAAAATATCATTAACAGTCCATTCATTTAAAGACACAGTAAATTGCTCATTAAGCTCATCTGTAAAAAATGAGTCAAAATAAAATTGGTAGAATGCTGACAATTCAAGGGACATAACCTCGGATTAAATAATGCGATCGGACTGTTTATTGAACTCAGTCGAAATATTACGTCGATACCAAGGCAGTGAATCGACCTGATTACCAAAGTTCGTAATTATTGAACAATTTTTCAATTTAGAGTGCGAACAAAGACCGTTTGGACACATTCTGACTATTCAAGGGTCATAACTCAGCAAAGACGGAAGTGATCTTGCTGGTTATTAAACTTATCGAAGGTATAATGTCGACAAACATTATGACAAAGTTAGTTGATAACGATTGGATAACAATTACACAAGTAAGAGTTAACGAAAATATTAAAGATGCACTCTCATTCCCAAATAAGATATACCATAATGTTTTAATATTCCAAAAAGATTAATAAATGTTGAAATGGTTCTTATGAAGGATACCAAGTTGAATTTAAAAGAAATACGCATAAAACACGGTATGTCTACCTTAAGAGACTATACTAGACCACAGTAAATCTTTTAGCATTCACCAATCATATAATATTTATGCGCTTTCTGCTTTTAAATACACGGTTAAACTCTTGTAATCATTAATAAATATTTTCCATAAATGAATGATTTAGTAAGTAGTTAAAGGTTTATCAGTCAAAATTAATGTTTGTTATACATGTGTATGTATTGATTTTGAATAAGAGTGTCACTTTAAGACAGTTTACTCTGTTCTCTAATATGTTGTTTAGTTCTTAAATTAGTGATTAATTTGTTTAGCTACAATGGCATTGATGTCAAGGTACCATGAGTACAATATAGATCACATAGTAAAATCTAATAATTATGTTTAAAAATTCCACGAATTAATGACAACACTGGACCATTCCTGAAGTAAATTGATCGCATTTACATTATTAACTTTACCAAGTGTGAACAGACTTTATCAAAACCTTACAATCAATTTGTAGTGTATATACAATTATATGCAATAGTGCATTTAAGTCATTGACTTTAACTAATTTCAATGTCTGATCATATGTTTAAAGCATTTTTGCACACCTCTCCGTGAGTGGATATTCGATAATAGAAAAAGATCAAGTCAGAGGGTCTAATACTTTGAAAGAGGTAAACAAAAAGCCCATTCAAAACATTAAATGATACTGTCATATATTCAATATTGTAACTTATATGAAAACATAAATAATATTAAAACAACGCACAGTGTTAAAATGTCAAAATTAAATATCAAACACAATGTGTGTGTTTTAAGCAGAATGTTACCTTATTGGCTGAATCAAGAGCGCCGCAGAGCGAATGCCCACGCTTGTTTGTTAGTTTACATTCGAAAAGAAGATACTTTAAACATTATTAAAGCCAAAATTATGGGCCGTGCTTTACATGGAGGTGTAATCTCTGGCACAATCTATGAACCGACGACAAGAACACCAATGATATGACAACGACGACGACATGGACACCAAGGTTCTAGCAACGTCGGCCGCCAAGACACAAAGGCTATGACAAGGCCGAAGCATGGACACCAAAGCTATGACAACGCTGGCGACAAGGACACAAAGGCTCTGACAACGCCGAAGCATAGATACCAAGGCTCTTACAACGCCAGTAGCATGGCCACCAAGGCTATGACAATAACTCAATTCATTTTGAAAACAGACGAGCTAATAAAAATGTAGTGGAAATTAAACCATCATACAATTGTTTCTTTTGTTTTCTTTTTTCATTTAAGAACATGAAAAAAGAAACATCGACACTAGAAAAGGATTAAACAGATAATGATAAAACGAAATTTGAATTTCCTTGGCTTTAACGGCAAACAAGATTCAATTAAAAATCAGTTACAGCACATATCATGAAATTATCGACACTCTTGTCTCATGTAACATTCATGAAATAGCTAAAGGTGTTACAATAACAGTTAACACAACACCATACATCCATAATTACAGGGCATTAAGTGATTCCGAGGAATTAATATTAGAAGTGCACTAGCAGTTTTGCAAGGCAAATTGAAATTCAACCTTTTTTGTGTACATGAATAATCGTCGTTAAAAGAATAAGTATATATATGTTAAATAGTAGGAAAATAAGTAAGATGTTAAGCTTAAAGAAACAATGCCAAATATCATATGTATGGGAATAAACATGAAGATTAAGACTACTTTATATTCCTTACGGAATCTTTAAAATGATGTTTAAACTGCCATGCCCACTGTTGGATGAATTCAAATCAGGTAAAAATAAAATGCTTTGACATTGAAACATATCACTCACACGAACGACATTTTCTCAGTTAAGAATACGTTTATTTAAAAAAAATATAATTAATGATATAAAGAATATTGATCAAAAGCTTTAAGCAATTTTGTTATCGGAATAGCCTGGTAAAAATGCGATGAGTCTAGATGCATTTAAAAAATACGATGAAAAATATCGAATGTTTCAAATGTTGCAATTTATTTCACCAAAAGGGCAACAAAGAAACAGTTCAAACGTAACATTTTTCATTACATGGGTAAATATCGTCTTTATCGACACTGAAATTGATGTAATCAAATTGACGCACTATTTCTATGAACTGATACGTTTTCATTGATGACTCGTGTTAGCACTATTTGTTTTGAAATTGGATTTTGAGAGCTCAATAACCTACAAATGGTTATTTAGATGTTTCAATTGTAAAATAACTTGACATTAACATCAATTTTTCCTAAAATTAATCATTCAAACTTAACCGTAAAATGAATAAAATCTGGGTTATGTGATAATCAATCTTATATTTTCGTTATTTGATACAAAGTTTATGAAACTCGTTCAGGGAAAGTAAAAGAGCTCACCAAGGGCTCGATTTATCATTTTTCTTAATTAGTTATTTGCAATGCATAAATTAACTATTGAAAATTAAATCGTTTTAGGCTTGGCTTAGCAAATAATAAAGCAATTAAAAACGGCGAATCAATGTATGTTATGCTGTTTTAGGATTACAGTTAAAAGAAAGCCAGGTTGATACTCCTGTTACATGTTATGTTCTGCTCTGGTGGCAATATGACTGCAGAAGCGTCTTTCGAAACAATATTAAATTAAACTAAATTTTGACGTAACATATACGGCTTGTGTGTAATCACGATGTTCTCTGACTTGACATGGATGCGATACATGTAGAAGGTCTGGGCGTCAAAGAAGTGTAATTTGACCTTGAAATATGTAGCATTTATCTTGTTTCCAAAACCATCAACACTCTCGATGTAGATCAAACATCCAAAAAATCCAAAGGTCGGACCCAACATGGCGGATCTCAAACAAATGGAACAGAATGGACAACTATTTGTTTTGATTCTGTGACAACAAACAATAGCGCAGTTAAACCTGGACAGAATGTCATATCTGATGTATCACATTGCATTACTGTCTTAATGGTCATAGTAAACAGGAAGCACGAACGTCACATAAACATATTAAGACAAAGGATGTATTATTGGATAAACTGGAAATTATACGTTTATGCGAAAACCACTAACAAATTGAAATATCAACGACAGTTGTAATTATTGTTTTGTTTTCATGTTGAAGATGTACGGCTTACCAATAATAAACGAAAGTGACCAATCGCAAGCACCAGCCTACAAAAATGAAAAAATTGCGAGAAAAAGCATGTGAGTGAAAATATATTGCTCAATATAAGTCAATAATTCGTCAACATGGCTAACCGATTTAATTACAATTATTAAGTCCACACATACTATTTCATAGAATCGCAGTCCGTATTGTTATATTTTGAATAGCTGCAATACAGTACCCCGTTGAATCCCTTGTTCATAGATAATGGAATTATGAAGATGGCATCTCAGGTGACTCGCGGTCAATATTCAGGATTATATAGATTCAGCATAACTACGAACAACCCAATATGGCTAATGTTCATACTCAATGGTCGATTAATAAGCAGCAATGTTAATGTCAACAAATACAAATTGTTGTTAATGAGGAGTTTGTTTGTGGCATTACCATAATGGTTGTTGACTGAGTAATTAACATATCATGTTTCATAGTACCTGAACAAATATTATGTTTGGTAAAATCGTAGAATTGTAGAAGAAATGAGATTTCTTTGGTCAAGCATAACAGAAATAAGCCCATATGCTCAGATTTCAAAATTAATATTGAGGTTTAGGTATTGGTCATTTTAAATATAATATCTTATAAAACTATATGATTTATAACACTCTTTTGTTAAGGCATATTCTAAACAAGCTAAATATTTATCATATATATATATATATATCATAAATCAGATGGCAACGTTTTGGAGAATTACAGGCCATATTTAGCTTAAGAAAAATATTGACGAAAACACGATCCCCTGTCACTAATTATTTTCATTTTCGGGTTAAGTGCATCTTGAATGCTTTCTTAAAGTATGTTACCCCATGATGCAATGTGTAAGGGGTGGGTAACGAAGCACTCCAGGGTAACCTCTTTAGTTAAACCCGAAGCATTTTTGGCACATTTAGGGTATTAACAAATCAGGCCGGAGTCGTGGACTAATATAGCGAATACTCTTTGTATGACAGAAAGTTTAGTGTTCAAATAATATGTTTTATATCAATAAATTTATGATATGTTGTATGAAGCTATGATACAAATTCACTATTTGAAATTTGCAAATGTTATCATAGACATGTTGTGTTAATGTCAGTATTAGCAATGTAAAAAAACAGTATTTTATGAACGCCAACCATGGCACGTGGTTAATAAATCCTTATTGTTGTTTTTTCTGACAATTATTAATAATTGATTCTACCTAAATGTAGGAGCGAATGCTTCGCTTATTCTTGGACTAACAAAATCCTTTAATAAAACATTTTTATAATAACTGCTCCCGTGTGTAGTATTGTAATAACAGTTACAAAGAGTACGGACATCCCTAAGGAATAAATACAAATCATGGCATTGATTATCTAATCATTGTTTGATCTTTATTTGCTTTTATTTCACAAAGGGAACAGGCTCATAGTATGTTGTTTATTATATGGTTGATATTCATTTATGAGAGCGAAACCCGTCGACGACAATGAGTTCAAGGTGTTATTTGAATTACTTTATTGATACGACCAATATTTCATCCGATAATTGTGCCCGATAAAGGCTTTAAATCCGCCCTATGTATGTGTTTGTCTATGGATATAGAACTTTGGCATATTACCAGGAATGTTTGGCGCTGGTCGAAATAGTATTTACTTTCTAACTACATGTTTATTATATACCAGGGTGTAATCATTCATCCATGTTATGTAAAAATGTTGCATGTAGACCATAAACTTGAGATTGAAATCCTATAATTCGATAAATGCAACTTATCTGTTCAAGTTTCATGAAGGTTCGTTGCGCGGCTTACGTTTTGGTTTAGTTTAAACAGGCACATGCCAATAACTTTTTGTCCGCGTTGTACATGTTTTACTTAAATTTCACATCAATATACAGAAGTAAAAGCATCATTTAAAAGCAAGACCAACTGATTCATAAGGGTAATCTTGTAAACGTATGGGAAGAGTGAAAGGACAATATGCGAAATAAATACCATAACGCTTTTCTTTGTAATGTTTTTATGCGTCTTACGCACATATACAAATGTGCTCTACAAATAGAAAGATGCCTATAGCCATTTAATACAATTTGTTTCTTTTCGTTTCGATAAGGGACGGTGTTAAACAGAGAAATAACGTCACCGTGTGATAGCAAAGACACAACATTTGTATTACTTTCTAAAAACCAATAAAACCGGACAGATTTAGATAAATCTCCCGCTTATTGACATCCAGCAGATATGGTCGATACCGAATTTCAACTAACAAAATTGTCTGAAAAATAGCGGTCTCAACTTAAAAGTTCAATGTGAGGAAAAACGGCCATATTTTATTTAATACAAATTGTGTCTGACAACAGATTAAAACCTCCTGGAGGTATTTTGTTCAAATAAGGAGATTCCAGGCAAATGATTGTAAATAAGGAGGAATCGACAGTTCGTTAAATTGTAGTGCCACATCGCAAACTTCAAAGCCACTATCGTACTAGAAAATCGTCAGTGCATTATCTTATAAGAAATAATTTGAGAATTTTAATATAATTGATTTCAATGTGATAGGTTGACTTAAATATACCAACGAATTTACCTAGAATGGCTTCCCTGAGTCGCGAATAATAAAAGGCGTATCAATAATAAATAGCCTAAATATACCGCTTGGGAACTACTCATATAAATTGTTGCAACAATGGAAAAAAATAATCTCGTTTAAACAGAGGAACTGTGGCCTTTTACGCTAGAATTGTCAGTGAAATATCAATTGACGTCCAATCCGTGTGGAATTGTTCGTGCCAAAACAATGTTTAACTAAATTATAGCATTTCTACGTCGTCGCATTACTTATCTACAATGTAAGCTAATGCATTACACTATGAGATAAGAAATGGCTTTCTGTCTGGGAAGGCGAAGAAATTAATAAATAATTCACTGAACTACAAATTCCCAATGAATGCATTTGTTTTATAGCGCTTTCATCCAGAGAAGTAGAATAATTGTTGCATTCGGTCAGACAAATCACCTATAATAATTGTCTTGTGGGAATAGTGGACATTTTTACTGCCTCTCATTGAATTCAATGTCCTCAAAACATATACACATGATTGCGGGAATATATTTGTGTAAGATAAAATGCAAAGAAAACTACGTTTGGTGATAAAAAGCGATTTAACATTCGCATTTAACAGCATTCGTCTGTAACTGAAAAGATTGTGACTTAAATGTCAAATGCAAATAGGTACGAACATTTAAAGTAAAAAGTACTACAATGTCGGTATTAATTGAAGATCCGCAAAAATCCATTGTATGATTGGCCGAAACAAACTGTATTCTGATGGCAGTGCTGAAGGCCACGGTAAATCTAACGCGTTGCCGAGCAAGAGAAACTGTTAGCGACGAAAAAGAAATTGTTTCGCAGCAGGACAAAGCACTGAGATGTTTCACAATGTTTAGCTCCAGAAGGCGTCGGTCCAAGAGAATGAAATGTTGATGTGGTTCTATCCCTGCTAGTTTTCTTACGCACTTACTGCATCTGCCGAGCAATCATGTTATTATCCTCATTTTATTGATTTATTTTTAAACTACTCATGAGGTTGTATCCGAATACGTTCTTTCAATCACTATGCTTCTCTTTCCTCACTTCCAGTCGTGCGTTAGGTCAATGTACAGTGTGATTGGATCAAGAGAAGATTGCCAACTGCCAATGGATTATCGCTATGACGGTTACAGTGATATTGTTTAGACTATATACTTTGGACGAGGCATTGACGTTATGACTGGCATATTTGGAGCAAGCTGCGATATAAGTTTTGCAATATTCATATTTATCAGCTGCAGTAAAATAAGAACCAGGCCGCAACAATTTGTCATATTGAACTAATTAAACTTATCTTCCCCTATTGAGTTCTTACCAATGGCGAACGTGGTTAAATCGCTTGTCCCTGAAGTTGCCATATGTTATTATTGGAATACAGTAAGTATGATAAAGAACACGTTATGTCAATAGAATTTTTGAGCTATGGGAGATATTTTTAAGGTGATTGATATCTATCCTTAACATTTCTCGAAATTGCAGTGTCGATATTTTACCAGATCAACGTTTAAATAATGCAAGGTAGAATGCTGAATAATCAGCAATATCCCTGATTGTCCATCAATGGCCTATATGTCATAGGAAACTCATAAAAAGGAAGCCAATGACCTCTCATTAAATCAGTTTCTAATTAATAAATCACTAACCAAATAAGGAGGATCTTGAATTGCATGATTAACGTGTAATAGATGGACGGTAGACAAACTCTGACAACTGATCTCCTTAAAATGCATAAGGTCCATTAGCAGAACTTGTGATTTTATACAATGTGAAATACGTTTGAACATTTTAAAACTAGATCACAATGTGATAGGTTTACAACATGACCTCAGATTTATAAAAACAAAACAAAAACAATTTGTATTTGAAAATAAACAATAAATAAGTTATTGCACCGCAGGAGTCCATCCCGTGTGATATCGGTCTACAGTCGGGGGCCATATCAACTTCAACCTCTCGGAGCACCTCGACCATTTTCCATCGAAAACTACATCGGATGTATGCCGGTACATCTAAAAAAATAACCGGACGCCGAAGCGGACGCCGAACCGGGGCGAGTATTATAGGCCTCATTAATCTTCGAAATTGCTTGTGTTTGGATGCTAAGTTGTCCTAATTTCATCCCTTGTATAGCGTTACAAGCTGCCCAAATGAGCAAATATAGAGGGACAGTGAACCCTGGTTTACAAGGATATTCCCAGAAGAGTATATATTCGAATTGTGATTGAATTAATGCTGATTTAGTATCCCATAAATATACTCCGAGTAGCCCTAGTCTCTACGGAATTATTCATTATTGCCGCATAGATCGTATTAATGTAGCAGTACATCTAAACTATTTCTATAAGGTTACGGATGTGGACGGTTATGGGCATGCGTATCATCAAACCACTTACCAGTTTTAGTAATTAGTTAGTATTTTGTAAAACTAAATGCATGCGATATTCTACTTAAAAAGGGTTATATCTGAAAATGAAAATAACATTATGAAACCGATATCCTAGACAGCCTCTGCGTATAACCCTGACCACAGTGTAAACTGAATTATAGAAACGTAGCCATGACATCAAATATGTCATCTTTAGATGTCTTATTAAGTACTATATACTCCGCAGACCATGAATGTATATCCACAATAAAAACATAGTTGGTTGTATCAGATACCATTAGATGTTATGTACACTTTCTGCGGCTGCCATATATAGCCGACTGTGGCTCCCGTTTAAGATCAGACACTCTACGACACAAAACGTGAAAAGTTTAATTAATATCCTCAATCGCACAAACCTTATTTTCACTGCCGTTCTTGATATGACCATTCCCGATTAAAATGTGTCAAAAGTTCGATCACCTTGATCATGATCTAAATAATGACCTCTCTGTGCATCATTTGAACTCTCGATGTATGTAAATATTATTAGTAGCTCTTGTTGTGACCCTTGACCACTACGTGCTCCTCTGATTTAGATGTTTCTATTTTACGTTGGACGTCTGTTCTATATGCTGCTGCATGGATTTCAACATTATACTTATTTTTTCATTCCTCTTTTATTATCGGGGAAAAAGTATTTTTCTACATTACTACCTTTATAAGTGTATTGTCATTAATTTGTATTTTCTGCAATTTATTGCAAATCAATAAATTTCTGATAACCTATAGCTGGTAATATTGAATTAAGAATACAGATTATTCTTAACAACCCATTCATTCAAACAGCACGTTTCACGCCCTGAAAATCGTGCTATCCAGTTGACAAAAATGTCATTACTGCAACAATAGAGCGGAAATGGCGCATGCAGAAATTTCTTCTAAAAGTTTAATTCTAAACCTAATTTAGTCGAAGACAGTGTGGGCCCGAAAAAATGCTTACTTTCATAATTTACCACAATCGAGAGGTTTTGAAGCTGCACTCTCACAGATTGAACGTTTTGATAACATTTTTATTTTTTGTCTTTTGAACAAGCCAATTTTTGCGAAAATCCATTGAAACCAATTTTATAAGACTGATGACAAAAAATGGATCGCAGATTTTTATAATTAAGTTCAAAAAATGATGTTTTATGCATTTTTCTTGATCCGTTAGTAACGGTTTAAGCCATAAAACATTAATTTTCGAACGGAAATATGAAAATCTACGATCTGATCTTTTGTCAGCAGTCTTATATCACTAGTTTCCTTATATTAACGCAAAAATGGTTCATTCCATGACAAAAAAAGTTGTCAAAACGGTAATTCTTTGAGAGTGCAGCTTTAAACATAAATAACTGTACTGGTGTCCGCATAGTCGGATACCCACGATACCCTACTACGCTATGCTTCGTTGTATACAGTTGGCGATTCGGCTGGGAAAATCTTATAATCATGAATAACTTAATTCATTTTATTGCTTCCGCAAGGTACCAGTTGCTTTCCCGTGGAAAAATAATCTAGTGAAATTCGTGATTGAACCGACAATAAGTGTGTCGGCTGTCAAGACCACACGGCCATGGAGGCTACTGACACAAATGGGTTATTGAAGAATATTAATCGTAACATGCCTATTCGTTGGACGAAGAGTTGTCTTTCCTGCCTCATGCACATTCATATAAACAAGATCATTTGTCTCATGACATTTATGAAGTATGTAAGTACCAATATTGCCGACGATGTTGTATCTACATGTAGCTTTCGATAAAAGGAAAAGTTACAGTTCGCCTAACAAGGAGTTTGCAAAATAAATTTGAAGTTGTAATTAGTGTTCAGTATGAATGTACTGTGCTGCTTGTGGCGTTTTGTGCTGTTGTTCCATGTTTCTTGTTTGTGATTTTATGTTATATGTCTTTAGCGTTTATCCAGTGCCATCAAACCGGGATTATGTTTAAACTTTTTTGCTACTGAGCTTGTTTCTGTAGCTTTTCGCATAAATATTCACCTTGTACGAGTATAATCATACCCGTGCGACGAGGATCGTGCATATAGACTTCGTGATATATCATTCACGAGCCTATAAACCAGACATGTCAATAATGACAATCAGTGTTATTCTCAAACAAAAAAATATTACAAGAAGCAATAAATTAAGTGAGCATGTCTTTTTCTCAGGAATGTATTAAATTAAAAACAATCACGTACTGTATTTAAACTACAGAATTTCCCCACATGATTATGCACATTTCTCTATCGACATTACACGCAGGATAAAAATTTCTGAGGCTTTTATCTAAAGGTAACACTAATGTGTTTTTACACTTTTTGGAAAATAGTTATCTAGTTCCATAATAAGTGAACCATGGTTATATTAAGATTAAGGACTAAGAGGTGCTGATTTGGCATTTGACAAAAGCACGAAATTTCTGTGATGTGGCATTAAACCCCCTTCATATTGTGAAGTTTGTTTTCAGTCGATGTCGAAAATAGCTTATTTGGTAAAATGTTTGCATTCCGTTCGCCTGAACTCTAGCATATCGAAGGCGATGGATGTCCATAAAAATCATCTAACTGCTGATGGCGGTTTAATATGTGCACAATTATGAGAATCATTTGGTAGATGTTATTTTTGCGCGGACAAAATCATTTTGGCCATATGGGTTACTAAAGCGATCTTGCAGTCAACTGGTTATTGTACTCGTTGAGATAACCATGCCGATAAACATAATAACCAATATAGTGAATAAAACCTGCCCAGTGAGGCCGTTATGGTAATGCGCTTGCTCTATTTCTCATTCATGAATGATTATATTGAGCAGTCTTGCTGGATATACGTCTCTGACAACTAGAATGCCGCGAATCGGATATTCCGCCTGTCGCAAGTGCCTTACATTGACGAACCAAATTATATTTATAACTCTTGCTGGTCATTTATCTCGGACGACATTTACTAGAATTCCGCGAATCGGATATATGGCCTATCGGGAGCGCCCATCATTGTCAAACCGAATTTCGTAGTAATATTTTACTCGCCATGACAAATGCTTATATTTTCATATTCTTCCATGTTTGTTTATAATGTAGGCTAAAACCAAGTAAATCACACTTAATGTCAATGAGTTCAATCATTCCTTGCATAATCCGAGACGAGCTTGAAATAAAAAGCATTTAAAGTATGGTTGTTATGCCTTTGCAAGGTCATTAGCGCAATCCAAGCATTGCTTGGCCAAGGGGTGTAATCAATGTAGGGCTTTGCCTCCTTAATCAGCAAAAAGATTTTGGTCATTTTAACACTTTCTTGCTCGGCCACACGGAAAATGGTAAGGCTATATGCGTGTTTTTAAAAAACCCAAGACAGACGTCCAAAGGACGGCTATAACCCCCGCCACTGTTTTTAGAACATTTTGTTTTTCTCTAAATCTGACTGAGTCAGTAATTGAATCTTACCAAAAGTGTACTGTGCACTGACACAGGTCAAGAGTTGGAAAATAGGAAATACAATTTGTGTGATTTGTGGTAACGTCATAACATTGTTTTACTGCTGTTGAAGAGAAAACACATGTTACAAATATATTACATTTGTGTCCATTGTTTATTACAACATTAAACTTGTTGCACATAATGATAATGATAGGCAGACCGCGCAACCTATAAATCTAAGCAATTTATGTAACATTTTCAATCGACAAACCTTTTTTATTGTGTACTCTGACCTTCAAATGGCTCGTGTGACCTTGACCTTTGAGGTATATACGCAGATCCAGGTCACTGCACATCCTCTCAATAAGGACAACATTTGTACCAAGTAATATGGTAATCCATCAATGCATAAGTAAGTTATAGCGCGGACGCGAGCATGTGTACTTGACCTTTTTATATCTCGTGTGACCTTGACCTTTAAGGTGTAGACCGAGGTCAATGCCACAGAACATCTTCTCAATGTGGACAACAATTGTACCAAGTTATATGGTAATCCATCAATGCATAAGTAAGTTATAGCCCAGACACAAGCAAGTGTACTCTGACCTTTTAATGTCCTGTGTGACCTTGACTTTTGAGGCATGGGCCCAGGTAAAGGTCACTGCACATCCTCTCAATAAGGACAACATTTGTACCAAGTTATATGGTAATCCATCAATGCATAAATAAGTTCTAGCCCGGACACGAGCATGTGTACTCTGACCTTTAAATGTCTCGTGTGACCTTGACCTTTAAGGTATGGACTATGAAAGGTAAATAAAAGAGGCCTGAGGGAGTTCTCAGTTACTTTATAAAACGAAAACAAAACCCCCATTCAAAACGTAAATTGTTAGTGTTTTTTATTTATTATTGTGACTTAGATATATATTATATATATTCAAATTATATATATATATATATATATATATATATATATATATAAGCATATATATATATATATATATATATATATATATAAGCATATATTTATATTAAAGACACAGTGTTATATTGTCAAAATAAAATATTGATGAAGCATGCGAATGATTCATTCTTGATTTCTTAATTAAAAAAAAGATCTATGCGTATGAAAAGCAACGTGATATTTCAAGCATAATAACAACGTCACTTATTTAGCTGAATCAACAGAGCGACAGAGCCAACTCCAAAGCTTGTCTTTTATTATACAATTCAAAAAGGAGCATTAAAATCATTAAATAAAAAAATAATGGGCCTTGCTATACAATTGCACGTATAATCAGGCACCAAATGTTTCATTAAATATCATTTTTGTTAGTTACAAATAAGGTTTTTGCGCAAAAAAAACAGAGGCTACGAGAATACTGCGCCTTCTCTCTTTGAAAAACATACAAGCTAATAAAATTGTCATGGAAATCGAACCATCTTCAGAAAACAAAACAAAATATTCCCATTCAAGATCCGAAAATACAGAACCAAGTAAATTTCATAAACACAATTTATGTTTGACTGGAATTTATCTATTGAAACTAAAAAAGAAATTAAATCAAATTTGAAATTCTAGGGTTTTAACAGCCAAACAAAATTAATTTAAAAAAAGTTTCAGCCAATAAAATGCAATTTTCACAACTCTTGTCTCATGTATAATGCATGAAATATCTAGGTGTTATATAAACAGCTAACACAACACAACAACGTATAAATGCACAGTGAAACTCCACTTAAATGCTTTCTTTTGTGTGCATGTATATTTTATCACAAGAAGTATCACAGTTTAACTCAAAGACAACATAAACCAACGATAACAAGGTAATATAAACATATTTAAATAATTATCATAACAGCAGAAGTATATATTTGTGCAAATACTAGTAAGCATAATAGAGAACACACAAAATTCTTATGTGAAATACATGTGAACCAGACCCAAGCCCAAATTTCTTAAATAGTCATAAAACACAATGAAAACTACAGGGACAAGCCCAAATTAATTTCCAAAATTCTTGAACATTCTTTAGTCTCTTAATAATACAATGAAAAATACAGGGAAAAGCCAAAATTAAGTTCCAAAATTCTTGAACAGTCTGAAGTCCTTGTTACAGCATCAAGCTCAGATCGCCATTTTTTTCAGTATATTTTGTGTTATATCCTCAATTTAAAGAGGTTTTTTTAGACTTTTCATGAAAATCAGATTAATTACTTTTTATTATGTATAATAAAATTTAGGAAGTAATTTGGCTTGAATTTGGCTTGATTTTGGCTTGATTTTTTTGTTTTTGAGTTCTATGTCGTTTACCCTGTGCCATTTAACGGGATTTATGTTCAAACTTTTGACTACTGATCTTGTTTCTGTAGTTTTTAACATAAATATTGATGAAATGAGATCAGTGAACATGTCATGCTGAAGATTTTACAAATGTACAACACACTGCCAAATATCATTTGAATCGGCATGATGGTTATAATTAATTTATCTATATTGTACCTTTATTATGTTAAAATTGTTTTCAGCCATGCTAACTGTTGGTTGAGTTTATAGAAGTAAAAAATTAAATGTTATAATATTGAAAAAAATACTATTTAAATCAAAGAAATGTCATCACTTACGAGCATGTTTATTTACACCATATACAATAATATAAAATAATGAATATTTAGCAAAAGCTCTGAGCAATTTTGTCATTATAATAGCTTGGTAAGATGAATCTTGTTGCATATAAAATGTGATGAAAGGTATGAAACATTTTTTATATTATCGCAGCTTAGCAAGAGAGAACAGTTGTTATTTTATCAATTATTAATATAATATCCCGTTTCATTGAAACAAAATAGCAACTTAAGAAACATTATAAAGGGTGAACAAGTCAGCGAAAGTGTTCACTTTTAGAAGGACTTAATAAGGCTTTTAAGTTTGAAATTTTGAAATAAGCTTTATCTGAGCACTTTAAAGTTCACATATACCATAAACATAGCACAGTATGTGTACATAATTATCTAAATTCAGAGCATAGGGCAAGAATGACTACCAGTACAAGTGATATCAATGGTCAGCAAACATACATACATACATATATGATCATTATGAAGGGCAAAACCATCCACATGCAATAATCAAAACAGTACTGGGCCGGTTGTTCAGAACTTCGTTCAAGTTCACAACATTGTTAACATCATCATTGTTAACTTTGAAATCATTACTGCTCTGGGAGTTTCAATGATACACTTAAATACTTTATATGGTTTCCAAACAATATTTCAGACAACTGTTTAAGCTGTACTTGTTTTATTTACTTATATGAGCATATCATAAAATATTCAATTTTAAAAGTTAACAATTAATCATGCTGTTTACTTTAACAAAGTTCTCTACAATCGGCCCAGTTTCAATAAACAAATCAACAGAATCTAATAAGCCAATCTGGTCAATTTAAATAACATTGCACTTATACACAGGAAACGTTAAAAATGAACATTTCATTGAAATATATGTAACATAACATGTAAATAATATATTAAGTAAATGATAAATAAATGCAATATTTTGTCACTAGAGAGACACTCTATATCTTGTCAGCAGATGTGTGAAAAAGACATTACTCACATTACATTAAAACAAAGATTTGAAATGCACAAGTAGGGAGCTGGAAAAACCCACATGTTAAAAAGGGGTGTTTTGTCCACCCTTTTTTATACTTAAGCTGTTTTGTCTGCCTTGAAAATAAAATAAGAGGGGTTTTGTCCTCCTATACAAAAATGAGCAAGGGTGTCTTGTCTGGGAGGTGTTTTGTCTGGGTGGTGTTTTTTCCAGGGGGTGATTTGTCTGGGAGGTGTTTTGTCTGGGAGGTGTTTTGTCTGGGGGGGGGGTGATTTGTCCTACAATCTACAAGTGCATCACAAGCTTATGCCAGTGCTCGTCTATTTTTCACCGACAAAAAAGGGGTATGAATCAAGAAATGTTATAGCCAGTATTATGGGATCTCTAAAAGATGTCCCAAAGATTTGTAATAGTTTAACAAAAACATCTTTAACCAATAACGAAATGTTCAAGTTTTTGCACAAGTCCTATCTCTGCTAATGATGACACCAGCGCTACAACAATTCCTCAACTATCATTGCTGATGACAACACCAGCACTACGACAACTCCTCAACTATCATTGCCGATGATGACACCAGCACTACAAAATTCCTCAACTATCATTGGTAATGACGACACCAGCACTACGACAATTCTAAAACTAAACAATTAACAGGAACAATAAATAAAATTTGAAAAAAAGAAATGCAGTTTTTGTTTAATAAATGGCAAATCTTTGAGTCCAATGCACTGATAAATGTGTAAAAAGAAACACATGCTTTTTAAAACAAGGACTTAGTTATATGAAATGCAAGAGAATGAAAGCACTTTGTGTCAGAAAAATGCAATGATGACATTCACCAAAATGATTTATTTTGTCTTGTGGAGCTTCTATCTGTGGCGGCTCGACCGTTTTGTGGTGACTGAAAGGTCTGCAAGTCACCATTGCCTGGTCCTCTTGAGCTTTGCGGACCATCTATGGAGGACCGACTACTTTGTGGAGAAAGAAAGGCGGGCAAGTCACCATGTCCTGGGCCTCTAGAGCTTGATGGACCAAATATTCCATTCTGATTGGATGCACCAAATGAACTGTTCTGATTGGACGAACTAAATAGACTGTTCCTTGAAGTAGGGTTATAAGTCTGACTTACTCCAATTGAAGAACTGTTTGATGTTATAGGCTTACCCGCCATGGAATTTGTGTTGCTGGATAAATTTTTCATGCTAACTGGCCCCCTGTTATTACTATTAAAATTGTTTCCCATTAAAGAGTTTGTCCCTGCTTTTATGGCACTGCCGTTGGGTGATTGGTCAGAAGACTGTGTGTATAAGCCTGCACTAGAATTAGACTGGTTTCTAGGTGAAACAGGTTTGTCCTGTGAAGCTTGGTTTTCCGTGCCAAATGCGTAACTAAAGGGTCTGCGAGACTGGTTTCCTGATGCCCAAGACTTTCCTCCAGGGTCTGTTACAAATAAGGAAAGAAATTAACACACAGGTAAGAGACCAATCACAGTCATGTGAATGGTATCTAAATGCTGAAACTCTGATGTCAAGCATGTGGATAATTGATTTTACTTGAGAGTTATATCCATATCTTTAGTTATTCCATTTAGTATTCCATTACAAACTGTCAACAGTTATCATATATGTGACTTAAAACCCTAATTTCTTAATAAACATGACTAAATTCTTTAACATGGCCTAAAAACAATATGAAAACAAATATGATCCAACAAAGTTTTATGAAAATCAAACATAAAAAGAGGAACATACCAATACCTCCACCATTCGCTTGGCCCCCAAATGATGATCCAAACTCATCTGTATCTGTGGGAAAAACCATCTTTATAAACCAATAAAGCGGAAACTGTTGCAGCCAATTCAATGTATAAAGCTGTTTATTTCTCTGGTTTGGTTATTGTTTATAACTGGTTATTTCTCTGGTTTAGTTAAAGCAAGCAAAGCCCTTTATTTATTTGTTAACATATGGATAATTAATCTAGTTTTATACAATTTGCTGATGGTGTATAATAGATTAAATATAGTTTTCTTTCTAATACAACAATATAACTTAATATTATACCTAACATAAATGTGTCCCTTCTTTGTGTATATAAAGTTGATCGGTCCGTATATCAATGTATTTCAATAAAAATCAAGTTTTTATGACGTCAGCGGTCCATATTATATTTTTGGCTGGTCCGGACCTCGCCAAAATTATAATTTGGACCGCTGACGTCATAAAACTGGTGAGCAAGTGACTGGGGAGTCAGCCCCCCGAAGGTGAATGGACCTTGGCTGACGCCTTGGTCCATATACACCTTTGGGGGCTGACTGGCCCGGTCCTTAAAAATGTTATATGACCCTCAGTGGTGTGTAATATTTCTTAATAAGTATACTGATACATTTATATTGGGAAAAAAAGAAACTGTGCATAATGAGAAGTAAGTCTGAAATGATAATCAAATGTTTGAAGAAAACCAGTACCTCCCTCTTTTCAATTATTGAAAATATCAATGCAATTCTGATATAGAGGTACTTCTAATGTCATGTGAACTTGGCTTGTTTTAAGGAAATACTGTATTTGCCGATTTTGGGATCATCTGGTGTCTAGCTCCTTTAATGATGGATGTCTTATCCTTTAACAAATGCACAGATTAAAAAAAAGTTGTTACCTTTCCCCCCTCCATGGCGAGAATAATAGGCCTTGTCTGCATTGTAGGTGAGTGACTGATCTGCCCTTGGCTGCTTCTTTACCCCACCCACGTTCACATTGCGCTGTATGCTCCATACATTGTCAAGGTCCAACTTCGAGCTTCCGTTTACACCACCTTTGGGTGATAGAAGACATTTAGTTGTTCCCATTTTTTGTAGAAATGAACAATCTGGCATAAAAACATTACCTGTAACAATACGTGTCCATATGAATTATGTTCTACAAATATACTCATATATCACGCCTCTATCATGAATGTCGCAATGCCATTGGATCAGGATTGGTCACACGTTGACCTCATATTTTTCCATATTGGGACACTACAGTCTACTGTAAGCTTGATATTGTACTAAAATGGCGTCTATTTTCTGTTTCCAATAAATAATGAAAGACTCATAGGATATTGAACATACGAGATGTAGAAACCCATATTCGGGTGAGAGCGAAGCCCCTTATATCCCATATCATGTCTCATTCAGTTCCACAACATTCAATGACAATTGATGTTGAAAGTGGTGTGTGAAGTGATCAATTTACCCAAATTATATGAAAATCCTTCAAGGAGTTATACAGAGTCCACATATTATCTATTGCTCGACTTTTGACCTTGAACTGTGACCTTCAGAGCCAACCTGCCAGCAGTGTCTATGCTGCATGTCATGTTTCATGATAATCCTTCCATTGGCTTCAGAGAAAATGGGTAGACTTTTAATCTATGGCTTGAACCTTTTGACTTCAAATTGTGACCTTGAGCTGGCGTACATTTATTGTATGTCCTGCGCAGCATCTACTAGTAGATGTATTGAACAGTTTAATGAAATCTTTCAAGGGGTTTAGGAGTTACTGAGCGGAAACGAAATCTATGGCTCAAACCTTTGACCTTGAACTGTGACCTTGACCTTGTGCTGGTGCACCTGGATTGTAAGTTCTGCAAAACATCTCCATGTGGTGAACATTCGACCACAGTTTCATGAAAATCCTTCAAGGGGGTTAAGTAAGAAGATACATAGTAGACACAGAAGTATGACAGATGGACAGACGTTCATCCATGCTATAAGGAATGTCTCAGCCTGCACAGCATGGAGGGAGACATAATGTTTAGCCAATCAAGTTAAACCAAAATTGTATTAATAAAATAGTATGCCACTTTAAGTCGCACTCACTGTTGTTGTTTTTCTGTGGTTTTGAGTTAAAGCTCCAAGGGAGATCATCCTCAACATCTGTGTTCTTCTTTGGTCCAGAGTACAGAAACTTTTTTGCTCCACCTGAAAAATAGTAACAATTCTGCACTATGAATTAGGGTTTTTGCAAGATTTTAAAAAGGACAGGGTACTGCAGAAAAGGTACTGATGGACAAAAAGCATTCATCATCATATTTCAAGTTTTAATCAAAACACAAGAAATTTTTGATTATCTTAAGCATTAAATTATTTGAAGGCTGAAGGGTGCACATTCTGGCCTCCATGAGGGCAGGAGGGTGCTTCCAAAAAAGGACAGGGTGCATGTAGAACCCTCCCATAACTCTCTAGCTTAAAAACACTATGAATATCAAAATATACTTATTAATAATAATAACAATAAAATTAGTTTCTATTTCATGTGGAACAAACTGTTGCATGTTTAAATCAAGGATGGCTATGTATGTCCCTAACATACTTCTGTTTTTACTTATCTAGATTAATCATTGATCTATTTCATGAAAACGTCAAAGATTGAAACCCGAAATAAAAGAAAGTATTAATGAACTTTAAAGCAAAAGTTTATCATCAACAATAAGAGGATTATGTTCTTAAATATTTCTCCTAAAGTTCAAATAGCTTTAAGAACAAATAAAGCATCAAGATAACCTTAATATATGGCATTACGTTTATTGATCAGCAAATAAACACACAGCCATAGGCAGCTATATGGACTATAAACAAGTACATGTTAAATACCATTGAATGGTTGATAATAAATTGTGTGAAACACTTGGCAGTTACTTCAAGTACTTAGCTCAATGCTTTGACAGAAATGTTTCATATTGATAATCAGGGCCATTATGTCTTTTCATTATTTTTACAACTTTTTGTGAGCAGCTGCTGATTATTGCCAAAGAAAAATATAACAATTACCTGAATTACCATTTCATTTATTAATAATCATTGGTTATATTCTGGTTACTAAAATCATGGTAATTGTGTTTTACAATTAAATTATTCATGGCATAACGAAACAGATAATTATTCATGGCATAACGTAACAGATAACGTTACACATTGACCTTTTCGCTAAATTTTCTTTAAAAAACAAAAATCACATCCCACCTCCCCAAAAATAGTTATAGTGAACTTTTCATGCCAATATGAAAGAAAAAATATTAATTGATTTCACGAGAATTCAGCCTTTTAGATTAAAAAAAACATAATTATGATAGTCAGGTCCCCCAAAACCCATTTTATTTGGTTCAGGGGGACGTGACACACATCTGAAGTTATGTCCTCCAAGATGGCAACCTCTCTTATGTCAAATACTTGACCTGCCCCTAGGTTCTTTTTCTTAAGAACAAATATTCAACAAGAAATAAGTAGCTGCAATAATTATGCTTATTTTCATAGTTATGTTTTTTTTATTTAACAAATATCACAACACGATATTATATTTCAAGAAATAAGAACAAATTACCTCTTCCCATATCCGTGAACATAAATGATGGATATTCCGCTGTTATAATGACTTGCTAAAGAATAGCGTACTATTCAAAAATAATATTATTTCTCAAATATAAAACAAATACACCATATAACAATTAAATTGTAAGTTGCACGACAGTCCAGTTTCTATGTTTCACAGAATACAACAAATTATCTAAAATTACCATGATTTTTAGTAATATTTTAGTATTATATATTCACAATTCCAAAAATCCAAAAGATGAATACACCTTGGTGTTTTGAGGAACATGAACAAACATCTATTGAAATTTATCAAAGAACTTGTGAAGTGCTAAACAATCTATAGACTGAAACATAATGCGAGCTGTAACAAACAGGAATGATACAATCATAGACTTTAGCGTTTATTTCACAATGTATGATTGTTTTAATCCCTCTAATCAACTTAGCACTAAGGTCTCGCGTTTCAAGGCGTAATTTTAGACAGGCCGCACAAATGACTTTATGGTACAGCAATCCTGATGGATTAAAATGAAATTTCAAAAGCTTTTCAACTTTAAAACAAGGCATTTCTACCAGAGTCAGAGGTGCATGCGCTTTGCAAACTTGCAATGGAAAAAGTGTTATGTTTTGGTTTGTTGTCATACATGTATTTAATGTGTTCAGGATCAACTGTTTGGCAGACGTTAAAACATTAAAGAGAAGATATTTAAAAGTCTTATGAAAATGGAAACCAGAACAGGGTTCTACCCAGCTCCACCGCGTAATCCTAAGGACCTGGTAAATGGTGCTTTATTGATATGCCCTTTTACTTGTGCATGCAGGGGGATAGCTTCCTATAGGCCGTGTCAGCTGCAGCCTTCACAATTTTTTGGAAAATATGGAAAAGTACTAAAACTGCAATTAATTTTAGAGACATGGCATAAAATATGGATGATATAAATTGTTGTAAAATATAAGGATACTGATCGATGCTTGTAAACATATTTACTAGTATGAAATATGTGCCAAAATGTACCTCTGAAAATTAAGTTGAAAAAAAATATTCGTGGGATCACAGCCCCCTGTACACCCTATACCTCAGCTTACACAACATTTTCAGCTAAGCTACACCCCTGCTATTCTAAATAAATTGAATTTTGCCTTCTTTTTGTTTATATCAGCATAAAACATAGCTCGGTTTCTTTTTTCATAAACTTGATATATATTACCAACATTAGTAACAATCACAAGTAACCAAGTAAAGAAAATGATTATATTAGCAGTGCATATACCTGGCACACAAGTTTTAATACACTAGCTCTCTGTTCAGTTCTGTTCATTAATCATTTAAATGACAAATACCAATGATTATGTCATTTTTAACATTTAACATTTAAGTGTATGTGCATGTCAAGTTAATATAATAATTAATGGGTCCATAATTGACAAATAAAGAAAAACATTAGTGACAAAATTCAAAGCTATAGCCTGTCTCGGTGTCCATGAACGATAATTGGAACTTTATCTTTTAGCAGTATATCAAGTAATTATTTTTAAAATCATCGAGCATTACCCTGCTATTCATGTTTATCTTTCAGGTAAACAAGGCACGCTGTCATCTATGGCTCTCCGATCTTCCAATCTAAGGGAATATTGATTGTCAATACTGAATATATATAATCAATGACTTAATCAAATTTTCGCACCAACTTTCTGATAACATCTGCCGGTAAAAGACAGCACGAATATAGGGCTTTTGCGTCATTCGGTTACTGAAATGCAGTTTTGTTTTGTTATGTTTGTTTTACTTTGCTCCTTCAACAATCTTTGACTGATCAATTAACTTCAACAGTAATAAAGTATTTTGTAATATTCAGAATTGCATACAAGCTTACAGCCAGGGCCAGTTATTTAAAAAAAACATCTTAAGCAGGGCCAGTATTCAAAAAAACATCTTAAGCAGGGTTGGTATTCAAAAAACATCTTAACCAAGGCCAGTATTCAAAAAAACATCTTAAGCAGGGTTGGTATTCAAAAAACATCTTAACCAAGGCCGGTATTCAAAAAATATCTTAACCAGGGCCGGTATTCAAAAAAACCATGTTTACCAGGGCCGGTATTCAAAAAACATCTTAAGCAGGGCCGGTATTCAAAAAACATCTTAAGCAGGGCCGGTATTATTATCTTAAGTCGATTTCCTATGATGTTTTTTAAAGTCAGTCCCGTACAAGTAACTTTAACATAAAGGTGTGTTTAGTACATTAAGTAAATAAAATGAAGTATTTTAGATAGTATAAACTAAAGCTATTTTATCATATGACAAGTGAGAAACTTAACTTAGGAAAAATACTTAACTTAGGAAAAATACTTTACTTAGAAAAACTACTTAACTTAGGAAATGACTTAAAATGTTTTATGAATACTTTCCTGGATCATCACGCCCCATTAGATCATCAAACATTGTTTTGACTATGTATCAGGTTCAAATAAACTATTAAAATGTTTTCATTTCAAACATGGTGGTTCTTGGGCTACACTGGCCTGAATGACCATTTAAATTAAAGCAGTTCCTTAGCTTTACTTCACATTAGCAAGATTTTCATTTGAACAATGCAATAAAAAACATACATTATACATGTACCAGCAAAATTAATGAACATTCAAATTAAGCATGTCCAATTCCTTTATTATACATGAATCAATTAAAACAAGATCTATTAATAATAAAATATTTCTAGAAAATGACTTTAATTTAGTTTAAACAAGTTTTTACAACATTATATAAATCATTTTCGTTAGCACAATGTTACATGAGAGAGTGGTCTTGTGTGTGTGTGGGGGGGGGGGGGAACCAGAGAACACATAAGAGAATCAAACCCAGGTCGCCGAGGTGAGAGGCAATTGCGCTTACCACTGAACAAACTAGACAACCTTTGAATGTTTTAAGCTTTAACATTATATTATCCTATTTAGGGATAAAGTATGTATATATAATAACGCACATTATTATATGAACAGTATGATACCTAAATATTTCGGAGTAGATATAATATCTTTTTCGAAATAAGCGCTATTTTATTCAGGTTTTAGAATATTTATTCACTAAAAGTTGCTATTTAAAAATTTCAATTAAATTGATAACACAGACATAATAACTACCTGAAAATTTTGCCATTCAAGCATTGATAAGATCGATCATGACCCAAAAAAATCTTTGAAACTATAGGAATTATACAAAAACAAACCTGAATCTTCCGAATCCATTTTTTAGTCAACCATTAAATATTTCCCGTTATACAACGCACAATGTAGGTTTTCACACTGTCACCTTTAAACCATAGACGATTCAAACCTCCTCTCAATAGATAGATCAATCAATGAAATGGATTTCCGTTTGTGAAACTTTCAGCACCTTCAAGTTTTTAAAGTCATAAACAGTTTCAATTTTCCAAAGCTTTCAAACACAATGAGCTGACAACCTTTATTTCAGGTGAGACCACCATTGATCAGTATGACAATATTGACTTATTCACTTGCATTATTCATCAAATTTATTTATGAATTGAAATCGATGTCAGAGCTAAAAGGTCCCGACCCAATTTCCCAAATTAAACAACAAAATGTTTATTTTTAACTCATGTTATGCTAGGGTTTGGGGTTAGGGTAAGGGTTCACCTTTTAATTAATTAACTGTAGAATACAAAACAGCACATGCATATATAATTCATATTACGCCATTACGAAGTATTTAACATTGATTTCAATCTTTACTATATATATAGATCTGTTAAAAATCCAAATGCATCATATGTAATACAAATAAATTTTATAAGGATTAAGTACAGTTTAAGATTGTTAGATGGATGCAAGGCAGAAACATTACCATTTATTTTGTGTAAGTACATACCAACTTTCTTTAAAAGTTTTTGTGGTCTACATGATATTGTGTGAACTATTCACTAACTGGGCCAGCAACTGTAAATATCTACCGCTTCACCTTATTAAAATCAATATCAGCCGACCGCTGATTTACTAAATGTACAAAACTTGAGAAATACTGCCTTCTAAGTGGAGGAAGTATAATGTTAAACACTAAATAACATTTAGATGTTATATTTGTATCCAACATATGTACTTAACAGGATTAAAACCAGAGTAATTCAATTGATAAAAGAAATGTAATAAACCCAAAATTAAATAGAACTTTTATGTTCTATGCAACACTATAACGACTGTCAAAATTGGATGATTTATTTACTAATTACATTTATTGAATTTATAAACCAAACCAAACTAAGGTGTTGGGTTGTCGTAATTATACTGGTTCAATAGACGTTATTTGACACTGAATAAACCAATTTTCTTCAAATGAACGTTTTGAATGTAATTTCTTTAGAAACTTTTAAATAGCTCCAACTTTAAATCCTGGCCATCTATTTCTAATTTGATTCAATAGTTACAAAGAAGATATCAACCAAGATTTATTATATAAAAAGTTGGCACACTTTGAAACTGGGATCATGATGTTAAAACCGCTTAAAACTGCAAAACAAGATGTCCAAAAAGGTTGCAATCAACATTTCAGATGCCGAACCACCCTGATATGTCCCAGTACCGGTATACAAAAGATTTCCTGGTTACATGTTAACCCTAGAAAACAAAATTATTGCACGTGAACATAGATTTGAAGTCTAGAAATGCCAATTTTTGCAAATTTTAGTTTTACTTAGTGAAACAGGAAACCAATCCCAAGGTGCACAATTATATCACCCCATTTACAATTCTTCTTAGGTTTTCTGAGCTATGCAAGTTCAGAAATGCCATTTATTTGCTAATTAAAGACCCATAACTCTGGTTTTACTAAGTGCAGCAGGAACCATAATCCCAGGTGCAAAACTTCATCACCCCATTAACATACCCCTAAGGTATTATGACTCTAGGTTATATATGAGTAGTTTTGGCGGTTTGAGCAACACAAAACACTAAAGGCCAATTTTCAAGCAAATTCAAGGGCCATAACTCTGGTTTTCCTAAGAGCAACAGATTACAACACCACAGGTGCAAAACTTCATCACTTAAGTAACATTCCACCAAGGTTTCTTGTTGGTGAAATAGGTTTAGAGTTTTGAACGATACAAGTTTGCAAATCAATTCCCTCCCCCATTTTTGTTGGGGGCATAATAAATGATCTTGTTAAATGAAGTGCAAGATTACCTATGCATGTCATCATTCTATTTAGCGTCATATTAATTATTAAATACACTTAGAGAGACAGTTTTGTCTTTTGGGTAAATTATACTATCCCCCACTATGAGTAATTTGACATGATTTAATGTTTATGTTTACAAAATACTGTAAATCTTTTATTACAGGTTGAAATTTTGAAATTTGAAATTAACATTTTTAAAGATATGTATGACTGTTTTTCTTAAAAAAACAGTTGATCAAAATAGTGTTGGCCTACTTAAAACCTGCTGACCTAGATTACGTCAGAGCTCGCGAATCAAGGTACTAGAATCAAGATGGTGGCCTAGTTTCAGTGTCTGTACTCCATCAATTCCCTCCCCCATTTTTGTTGGGGGCATAATAAATGATCTTGTTAAATGAAGTGCAAGATTACCTATGCATGTCATCATTCTATTTAGCGTCATATTAATTATTGGGTGTTCAAAGGCAGAAAATTGCCAAAAAGAGAGAAGATCGTCCCAAAAAACATGCCTTGAACGTGAGTGGTAATAATGTCCACAGGAGGGGTACGCTGTAAAAGATGATGGGTAGAGCAAATGACGATCGAAGGGGCAGCAAATGACGATGGGAGGGGCAGCAAATGATGGTGGGAGGGATAGCAAATGATGATGGGAGGGGCAGCAAATGACAATGTAAGGGGCAGCAAATGACGATGGAAGGGGAAGCATATGACGATCGAAAGGGCAGCAAATGACAACAGGAGGGGCAGCAAATGATGGTGGAAGGCTCAGCAAATGACAACAAGAGGGTCAGCAAGACGGTGGAAAGGGCAGAAAATGACAACAGGAGGGGCAGCAAATGCTATGGAAGGGGCAGCAAATGACGATGGGAGGGGCAGCAACCTTAATCTGGGGGGAGGGGGTCCAGATTATAAGGGGCCTTCTCACATCAAAGAAACCCAATGCTGCTATCCAGGCGTTGGTGTATACTTTTACCTCTTTTGTTGTGGGGGAATTTGCAGAACACAGAGAAAAACCCACTTTTCCAAATTCACATGGGCCCTGGCTGATAATTGACACCTGGGTCGCCTTGGTGAGAAACAACCGCACTAACCACTGTGCATACCGAACAACCTGATCATGTTTTCATTTAACTGATTACATACTTCATACTTCCACTAGCCACTGCAAACTAATAACTAACCCTTTAACACTAACATTGTTTAACAAGTTCTACAAATGTGTAAGTTAATTAAATACCTGTGAAATTATATCAGATACATATACTATTCCAAATAATTGTATGTGTACAGATTTTTTTACAAAATTACATGGCAAATCCTTCACTTCCTTAAAAGAATCCTGTATTGAATGCCTATTATTTTAGACTTGTACATATACATGCTAAATAACTTTACTGAATGTTACTGATGCCATTACAGGCTAAGTCGAAGATGTTTGATTAAACTGCTTTTCAATCTGTTATGAAATTCAAAGGCAAGCAATCTATAATCGAAAATCATATATGACCAACATGTCAAAAAGCTTCACATTGTCAACAAACTCTTAAAATTTAAATTTAAAAAAAAAGTTAAAATGAAAACCTGTGCCTGGTGTTGGGCTATTACCTAAGTCAAGTGACCTTAAGCCAAAGCCAGAGCTAACCTAGCCACAACAATGCGCGTTTTGTAACATTTGAACCATTATTGTTTTCGTGACACTATATTACGGGAACATAATGAATGTCTGAATGTTAAAAAAGTTCCCTTAACGACATACATGCCATATCCCCCGGGGAGGGGGGGATCCCCTGAAATTCCAACCCATCCCCTGGTCCCGCGCCAGGGAATCCATATCCCCTGGAATTTAAAATATATATATATATATATATACCGTCCTAGTCCCTAAAATCGCGACCAACCTTAATTCGTGGCCATCTTTGATTTTCCCCGGGTATCACGTGAAATATGCGTATCTGCAAAGCTATGACGTCATTTTTACTGCGAACTATTTACAAGAGTAGATGCTTTCAAACTTGCGAAAAATGTCTTTAAACAGATAAATTCACTACAAACAATGAATAACACTGCAAACAAAGTAGTTTTACTAATCCTAAATTAATTGCCATAAAAACAAAACATATTTGCCACATAACATCCTTAAAAATTCGCTTGTTATTTCGTCTGCTTTGTATACATTTCATCAATGACGGTCACATGACCTAAATTCTTGTAGGAAGGCAAAGCAAAATTATAATATGTGTTTTCATGACCCATAGTCTTAGTGTCAAAATAAAGAAATTATTGAGTGTTAATTTCTGTTTTAGGCGCATCCCTTAGCAGTGATAAAGCAGTACATAATTTATTTCCAACTGCGCTTAAACATGCTTATGTACAAAATGATCAGAGAGAAAGGCACTTATGTCCTTAAGTCATCTATAATGTTCAGTGTCCCTGAAAATACACTTAGAGAGACAGTTTTGTCTTTTGGGTAAATTATACTATCCCCCACTATGAGTAATTTGACATGATTTAATGTTTATGTTTACAAAATACTGTAAATCTTTTATTACAGGTTGAAATTTTGAAATTTGAAATTAACATTTTTAAAGATATGTATGACTGTTTTTCTTAAAAAAACAGTTGATCAAAATAGTGTTGGCCTACTTAAAACCTGCTGACCTAGATTACGTCAGAGCTCGCGAATCAAGGTACTAGAATCAAGATGGTGGCCTAGTTTCAGTGTCTGTACTCCATACATGTGATATCGTCCCGGACGTCCGGGATTGTCCCGGAAATCGTATCTCGGTCACGGAGTCACGGAGGGTGCATGTTTGTCCCGGAAAGTCATAAAAAAAAAACGAAAAAAAAATCTCGGAATCGGAATCGATTATCTTAATTTTACCAATGTAAGTCAGCTATTTTGCCTGTCCGGGACACTGGTCATAAAACACAGGACATGTTGACACTAATCTGTTAATTGGTACGTGTGTCGTCGAGGTCATCGTCAATCACCCGATAAATGATCTATCGGCCTATTGTTGTGCTTAACTAGTGGGGGAGGGTTCTTGTATACAAATTCATTGTTTTCATATGGATTTGTTTGGTCTTATGAATGATAGCTTTTAATTGATGAATTGATATTTTTCACACATTTTACCAACAAACGAGCATGAAGGTAAGTTCAAAGAAAGTGACAAAATGAGTAAAAAAACAAAATTAAAACACGGAAAACATCCCATATTCCTTTCAAATTTCAAAGTCGATACGTCGTTATACTTAAAACAACTTACGCGTCCATAAGGAATTTTAGTGTTTTTACCTTTTTTCCGAACTATCGTGTGTATTTTTATGCCGAAATAAAACTGACAATATGGGGTTTACAGGTGGTTATATAGAGTGCTTTAATCACGTGACCATGGTAAGTCACGTGATCGCTTTATACAGCCGATTGTTGACACGTCCCTCTATCAAACTTATATGCATCTCCAAATGGAAAAAAGCTCATCGACTGGAAAATCTTCTTTATCGTCTGGAAAATATTGTGTGTCATAAATTGCAAACGTTTTAAATGTGGTGAAAAAATAAATATTTTGTAATGCATGTTCTCAAAAGCGCGGGAAAACAGGTGCCCGTATAGTTGTTTATTTCCTGTTTTGATGAAACCGAAAGTAGACTGCATATCCTCCTGGTTAGCACTTCATTTAAAGCATGGAAAAAGATCTGGTGGTTTTATTTTTTCAAGAAAATGCAGAGAAAAACCAACCATGTCAAGTAAAAAATATGTCTTCGCAGTCAAAATAGGTACATTTTCCCGACGTTAAAAATGACTAAAATAGCCCCAGATATGCTATAGAATGCACCACAGACGTTCCCCATTTAAAAAAAATTCCGGGGGAGCATGCCCGCAGACCCCCCTAGTTTGCGTTGACATTACGACCAGTGTCCCGGAATCGACCCAAGAAATTATCACATGTATGCTGTACTCTGTTGACATTATTTACGTGGAATTTTGACCTGTTGTGCTTAAATACTTGTTGAAATATATGGATAAATAAATGGCATGTCTGACAAAAGTTATTAAATTATTTCATTGTTTTGCTCAACATTGTTATTTTTGATTTATTCCTTACATCAGCGAATCATGGTTAGTCGAGGATATATATATATATATATATTTTATAAACTAGCAAAAGTTTGAAAGTGGAAAGCATCCATACTATTATGAGTGTAAAATACCATGAATGACCATGATGACTGAGTCCAAAAAATATTGTAATTAGATTTAGAGTGTGTTTCTGTATTTAAGCCTGCCAAGTTCCTGAAAAACCGTGGTTACAATTCACTGGTGCATAAATCGCATTGGGTAAAATCAAAATCCACTGCAATTCAGACCAAAATCCACTCAGAAATATGGCATGTATAAAACGAGCATTATTGTGACTAGTTCTTATCCACACGCAACAAACACACTGCAGTAGTTCGGATGGCACATATCGGATAAAAACAAAAACGTTCGGAAAATATACGAAATATAGAAACGGAGAGTTTTTATAACAGTTTCATTAATTGTGTAATTTAGGCATCGTTAGAATGATCCAATAACGCTCTATAATGTTAGACTTACGGCTAGTTTCTTGTCCAAATTCGTCGTTTTGCATCACAGCTGACGTTGTTTACATTGATAGTGACTAACATGGAGTTGACCCTCATATTCGAAAAGCATTGCAGAAAGGTAATTTAAGAGATTCTGGAGTAATTTATTATGAAATAAAAAAAAATATAAATTATTTTTTATACTGAAGTTACATTCTATACTGTAATATTTAATATTTAAATTCGAAAGTAATAAATTAAAAGGAGTAAAGTTGTAGGTTACTTTACACCATTTGAAATTGCTTTATAGACATAAATGATGGTTGAGAGGTTTATGAGCGTTAGATTTTTAAATACCCCTTTCTTATCTTATTCGAGTTTAATGCATTTTTATTATGTTATATTATTGCAGTATTTATACTGAATCTATATTCAACCGCCGTCCCCTTGACACTACCTGGAATCTGGTACGCCCCTTCATTACGGGGTTAACATGTCCAGTGAAAGGCCTAACATGTCCAGTGAAATGCCTCAAATAGATATTAAAGGGCTACTATTATAATTATGAGAGTTGAAACATGGTTTTGGAGAAAAGAATCGTCGGATTGGTAAGTCTGACCCTTTTCTTTACTTCACACATTATAGTATTCATGAGTCCAATTAAGCCTCGCCAACACACTCGCTCACTGATACTGTTTATGATAGAAAAAATGAAATAAACCAACCTCCTTACACATGGCATACCATCTACACCCACAGTATAGTATGAGTCTCAGCCCCACCACCTCACACACAAAACTGTATATGATAGGGAAAATTAAAGTGTTTTTCTGTGATAAGCTGTATATATATATATAGTATCTGAGACATTTGTATAACCCCACCTCTCCCCTCCGACTTCTCCACCCCTCCCCAACAATCCACCCACACTATATACGCTCCTTCCACACAATTTAGTATGACCTCCAGCCGCACCAACCACCCTCGCAAACTTAACTGTATATACTTATGAAAAACAAAGTGTTTTTCGTTTTTTTTTCATTTTTCCTGTAATTTCACCAACCGCCTTTCATCCAATGAATAATGCAGGAAAACGGAACGGGTCAGTCGTGAGTATCCGACCAGCCAAATAATGATACATTACCAATTTCTTATTTGCTTTGCCCCACGCCACATATTAGTTAGGCCCAAACATTTGCTTCACTATTGTAAAAAATGAGTGTGGAATAAAAAGGAAAGAATCATTATTCAAAAGATCCTACAATGTGATTTTTTTATTTATTTTGCTAACAATACTTTAATACTTTAATAAAAAGCCACTAAACAACATCTCCTTGCTGTGCGACCCCACACCGTCCACACCAACTGTGAGAGCTGTGTCCCCTCCAAAATCAAAATGCCATATTAGTTCCGGCGATGACTGCTATTTACACTCGTGTGGGCTACTAGGCGATATCTCACTTAAAAGTCAACATATAAATATAAACCATGCATAGTCTAAGACCCCTGGACAACAATTTAATGTCTATATAGAATGTAATTCAACTGTTATGGAATGGCATTTATTAAAAATACTCAGTATATAATGCTTTAGGGGAAACAATTTCAAAAATTATGAGGGCTTAACTTAGACTTAGTACTGTCCCATCATTTAACAACAGAATAAACGACAAACACATATATATAACAGACAATAAACAATTTCAATTCATGGTATTAAGATATAGATAGTTTAATATGTACAATATATTTAAAAACAAAACATATTACAATTATATTCTATTTAATTTGACTCATTCCATGTATTCAGAGCGATGACTTTTACCTTAACAGTTACAGAAATGCAATTCATATTCTACAGGAACCAAAAAAATATCAATACATAATATTATAATAACATATATAATGTTTATTTCACACACTATTTCGTATTCGTTATGATTTGCCAAGCGTTTGCACACTCTGTAACAGATATGACAAAATATCATAATCACTTACACAATGTTTAATTAATCATGATTCAGTATATGCACCTCAATACGAGTTGTTGTTGTTGTTGTTGTTGTTGTTGTTTGTAACGAGAGAGTTGAATAAAACGCATTTTCGTATAGGATACACTCACACTTTATTCTTACGCCGAAGATTGGTCATTTACATTACCGTGCACATCTAGCAACACTTCACCTAAAACGTTAGAGTTAGTGCTTCCCTCCTTACTTCTTATCATATTCCCAGAATCGTTCGAAATTTCTGTTATGCTTTTCTCAAAACATTCAAAACCAACACCTGTAGCATTGACTGTTTCAATGTTGGAACTGTTTGCATCTTTGCATTCTCCTTGTCCCAAAACTGTTGCTGCTGAGGACCCGGCTAAAAAATTCAAAGACTCTTCGAATGGCATGGTCATATCATCAATATTTTTAAAACCTACTTGCTCATCTATGACGTCTTGACTTTTCTCATCAAGAACACCTTTCTGAAATTCGACTGATTCAGAACCTTCGTGGGAAGAATCCTCGTTAGATTTTGTAGACTCGTTGTCAGAGCTATAACTTTCTTCGTTATCTGCTTCAGAGTCAAACACGAAAGCGGAAATTTTTCTTTTACTCATCTCGTCTTTGGAATCATCAGAATGTTGATGGTCTTCTACGTCTATGGTAGGTGATGTTAATTCGAATGCTACTGAGCTTGGAAAAGAATCGGGAACATTGGCATCTGAAGTATCAATACGTAGACTATCTATTGAATTTACTGTTTCTTGCAATACAGTATCATCAGCCTCAGAAATATTTGGGCCTCTTTTAATATTGTCAAATTCTTTCAAGTCACTACTTTCTGCATTCGTATTTATTTGAGACATATCTGGAATGATAAGATCGGAGTGTGTCTTATCAGTATTGTTGTTAATACATACATCGTTAGGTATAAATGAGAACGGATTTTCGTTTATTAACGATTGGCCACTTCTTGCATTTGCTTCTTTTGTATTTAGAATACTTGGTTGACTATTCTGTATTTCACTGTTCTGGTCAATGTTTGAATTTTTCATATCGTCCTTTTCCTCGTAAGTTTTAACTACACTGTCGCCGCGTATTTCCTGTTCTTTAGATTGTTTCCAGAAATATTCAGTCGGTACACCAGAATAAATGGCAGGGGTGGACCTGGATTTTTCATCTCCAGCACGATCATCATCTTGATAATTAGATACCGGCAATTTCACAGCTATGTCGTTTAATGTGAAGGCCCGTCTCCCTCGCCTAGGACTCGTGGCTGGAGAACAGTGAAGATCGATCGGATTTGGTGTCTCGGGCTCAAATATAATTTCATCTTGAACAAGAATAGTGGGCATTTCTTGGTCCATCACAATGTTTTCCTTCGATAATGTCAATGATGGTCGTTTTGATTGCTGCCGACAAACAAGTTTGGTCTCTAACGAAACGTCTTCTTCTCTTTCAGCAATACTATCAGCATTTGTTTCCAATTCTTGGTCAGTAACAGTTGTTTCTGTATCGTTATTGTCATCGGTAAGATCCACTGGATTTAACGATTGACCATTTTTCTCGTCAAGCTTGTCAATGTCTTCGACAGTAGAACTATCATTTTCATCCGATTTGAGGTTTTGTATTGACACATTAATAACATTAGTTTCATCACCCATCATTTCTGCAGGATCATTGTCATTATGGGAGATTGTCTCTTTACTTTCCAACTGTGGAATGTAATGTTTTTCACTGAATTTCTCTGAACTATCTATCATTTTCTCTAGTTTTTCAAACTCATCAATGCTGTCTGTTTTGTTCTCGTCCAATGGTTCGCTACATGCGTTTTCAAAAGTCAGTTTTCTATCTTGCTTTCTTGATTCGTTGGATTTTATACGAGTTGCAAATGAATCACTTTGAGACCTTCCCTTTTGCTGAAGAGTAGTATTGGAAAAGGACGCATCATTATGTGTCCAAAGAAATTGCTCACTTCTTGACCTCTCCATACTTTCCGGCCTATTATCGTGAATGCCTGAAAATGAAAGATTTATAGTGTGCGTGTCAGTGCTATCATTGCCAATACTCATATCGCTTGCCGTTCTTATACCAAGATCTGATTCAGTTACTGGGTCAAAGTTGTTATCAAGTTCCTTGTCTGCAACGTCAATCCTTATCAACGTAGCACGTTTTCGTGGTCGATCTCGTCCAACAGCTTTAATGGGAGCTATATCAGATTCTACTGGCTGGACTTTGTTCTTAGTGTCTGTTGATATATTAGAAACTGCCGGTATACCGGAATTAGACCTCATCTCAACAGTTGCTAGTTCGGGACTTTGTTCAGGTTCAAAGGCGGGATTTACTTGACCATCGACTTCATCTATTCTTTCTTCAATAGTAGCTGGATTTCGTCTTGATAGTGTTCTGTATAGTTTTTCAGGATCATCACGAACTAAAGTAACAGATGATTCTTTTTTGCTATAGGCAGGGTTGGAAAACGTTGTGAAATTCCTACCGATCCCCATTCTCACAGGATATTTGCGACGATACCAAACGTAGAAGATGAGGGCACCCACGCCAATTAAAATGATTGGGACAAGGATGCCAACAATTATGGTGGTGGTGTTTGCAGCTCCGCTGGCCCGTGTGCCGTTGTCTATCTCGGGCTACAAAGCATCAAACAAAGTATTTTAAAAGTAAAAAAAGGATAATGGAACATTTAGCAATGGTGTTGCTTATACATATTCACTTTATATGTTGCAACTTTAAAGTCTCATATAAGATAAGTTCCCATATTTACAACATAAACATGCCAGTTTTGTACAGTGTTAGCACGCGTTTAAGTTTGTCAATGAATATCCAGTGTACGTATCTTCCAGTCTGTACTATCTTTTTCTCATGGTTATCAGTAATTGATATTCGTATCACTTGATTTAAAAATAGAGGAAATGTAATCATCAAATAAGCCCAATTATATGCACAATAACCAATATATACAATTGTGTTTCAGTAGACTTGTGTTCCAGTTCACTCATGTTTCAATGACCGAACGAAAGGCGGTTATCCCATCATTTATAGGTAAATGTATTTTGATGAGTGTGTGGTCTGTCTATGGTGTTTGTGTGTATGAATGTGGTGTTTATATGTTTGTGTCTATAGTTCATTTTTGTTTGGGCCTTTACCTTTTGTCACTTAACCGGGTTTATTTTTGAGTTTTCGACTTCTTGGCTTGTCACTTTACATGAAGTTCTCATTGTAAAACTTATATTTACTTCTGTGCAGTTTCATATATGTAAAAATGACATTTAATTATGAGGAAGTACCTGTGATACAGGAGGCCTTGCTGTGTATACGGTGATGTGCTCTCCTCCCGGGTTCATAGGGGGGCTGGTGGTGGTTACCGCCATGGCTCCTAGCGGCGTTACTGTATGAATACAAACATAAAATCTTCAATTTAATAACCTGATTACCATGGAAACGTATGATTTTATATCGAAGTGTCCTTATTCGTCGTTCTACTCGTATCTTGAAGTACACGATGGAGAATCGAGCCCTTGTATGCAATAAGACGGAGCAGGTGCGTTCATATTAAAAAAGAAAAATGTGTATTTTAAAGAAATTCTTTAACATGTCTCAACAAAAATGCTGTGTACGAAATGTGTATTATCAAAACCTTTAAATCTGTATCCTTTTTGTTATTGTAAATTATACCATTAGGTCCTAAATATCGGAAACTCATAATGGTGGCATAACACTAATAAGATAACCTATAACCGATAACGTTCGCGAAGTGTTTTGCAGTGTGTGTATACCACGTGATAAATTGCGTCATAAATGATACGTCGGAAGGCCATATTTTGCTTCGAATGAAGATTAAAACAAAGATAACTTCACTATTTTTTCACCATATAAGATGAAGCCTTCGGTCTTTGACCAGAGTTTGATTGAGAGTTTAGTTTCTTCAAACACTTCGAAAAACTTTTTCACAATACGGCCGTCTGACGGAGCACTGTCAAAACATTATTATGGAAACAGGTTTGTTGACGTGTTTGAGGAGACTTATCACCTAATCAAGCTCCGGTAATAAAACGAAGGCGGGACTCTTTAAGTGGCATAGACTGCCCTTTGTTTTATTTAAAATGGTGTAGTTAAAGAAAAGTTATCTTTGATTTAAGTCTTCATTTTATGCAAAATGTTGCCTTCCGACGTAGCATATATGACGTAATTTATCACGTGGTATACACACACTGTTTTGTGTTAACCATGCACTTAATTTTCGCGATGTTTATCTAGCTTTCTAGTTATTATTTAACTATAGTTGATTATATTTTTTCGGTAAGATGAATTACATAAGACTGAAAAGCCTTAACGTGCCCAGAACTGCCACCTGTTACCTTTTCATGTTGTACTAACAAGTTTTCTAGTTATGGATTGCGAATTCTACTTAATAAATAAGATTAAGTGGAGCTGTGTTACCTTATTTTACCACTTATCAATAAATGCAGCTTTGGTTTCTAGCAGTAACTGGTTATCAAGTACTGATTTACAAATCCCACTAAGTAACTAACATTATAACTAAATCTTCTTAACTAGATAAAATTCGTTTCATCAGTTATCTATAAATATATTAAATTATTTATAGAACTAGTTATCTACTTAAGTTTTTCTCATTTCACATTTATAAAGTAAACCAGCTAGTTATGTTACTTACTAAGTGAAGATCGCAAACCATAACTACATAACCTGTTAGTGTTTTACAGCATGAAAAGGTAACAGTTGGCAATTTGGGGCACGTTCAAGCCTATTTTAGGCTTAGTTGATATTTATCGTACCGTAAACAAAATCGCGAATATTTACTTAAAAACAGGACTGACGATGTACTTCTCGGCAACTATAAATATGCATGTTTAATTAACTTACATTCTATTACTATCATGGATTTTAGAGAATAGTGATATTTTTTAAAAACGAACTTCTTTTTCCTCGATATTGAGCGCACCTGGTGCTGGTATTAGTGACTTTTCGTCGTATGTAGTTCCGATGTCATATTAAACATTTTATCTGCTTGACCGGTCACCGGTCACTGTATATTCAATTGTGTTATATGTTTTATTTTCGCTTGTATTATGCACCAGTCAATTAAAACCACGCCTTCCAGGTCCGGGGGTATACCGGGGATAGCCGAGGAAATGGGCCGTGTTTTAACCTTCCCGGTGGCCCCGCAGTGCCGGGTGAATGCGGTGTTTTTGTCTCCGCACCAAAAATAGCGGGGAATTGGCCTTACCTAAGGTCCCTGGGGTGCGGTGGCATTTGGCGGGGATTTTACCAGCAATTCGTCCCCACAGGATGGGGATTTTACCCGGGCTTGGCTGGACCGAAAGTCAACTCACAGCTATTCCCCGGACATGGGGGTTGGGCGTGGTTACAACTTACTGGTGCATTACTAAATGATGATACATGTGATTTAAAAATTTAAAACTTGTTTAATCTCATGGAATTTTCTCTATATCAATAAACGTTGTGTTCGAACGCAACCCCAACTGTTATTGATTAAAGACTATTTGAGTTATCGGTTTTGTTTAACCAGTGTTTCTTATTGTATATCTGTTTGATATGTATCGTTGTGCTTCACATCAAACTTGACCCTGCATATGTGGTTTCCATTTAATTCATTAGATTGTATCACGTGTATATAAGTTCCTACTTACGTTAAAGATACACCAGTATAATCGAGCGTTTACAAAAGAAATGGACTATTCTGAGAGTTGACGTACAAATAATTAGAATATTTGTATAAAAAAACAATCGAAGGTATAGTGATTATTTTCCGTGGTATATATCTATAGTGCTACTTATCAGGGTCATCGTTGTGTTTGGGGCTACTGGCCTTGTCTACTAGTTTCCAATGTATGCTTTTAAGCCGTACAGTAATTCTATTTCAATATGTAAGTATATCTGTTGGGACTTTATCAGAGTGGTTAAACATGTTTGATTAGCTTGATATATCAAACTCGCAAAGATAACTTTCTTCTGATAACAAATAATTGTGTTAGATGCGATGTATGACACACACAAGTCCTTAAAACTTTGCTAAATTGAAATACGAAATATGGAACCCCATATCTATTTCTCATATACAATTCACTACATCGATTAGTTTTATTCGATCTATAAGTTATCGAATTTTATTTTAATAAATAAAATAGAAAATCTATAAAACATAATTCAAACGAACTCCAAAATATTTACGACATTGACCATTGTACACTGCTGCAAGATGTATTCATATTATAGAGTACTATGCTAACAAGTCGAAATTGAATTTACTAATCAAAACCTATCATCAACATGTGTGTGCCAATTTCTGCAGTCATTTTATAACTATAATAATATTATAATAATTAAAATTTAAACTCGACTAAGCCTATTCAATTACATAGTAATGCACATAAAGAAGAAAATCTTACAACACTTACGTGTATTAATACTAATTATGCCATCAAATAACCTTTCACTTTTTCCTGTCCGAGGACACTGTGAGACATCACTTAGAAGGGGGCGTAAACAATTAAGATAACATGCAATGATTTGATCAGCCTCACGTTATCTTAATTGTGTCCTTGTGTTAACTATCAATGCATACGTATTCGTCCTATTGTGATGAATTGCATATATGCTGTGGTTTAATTGTTTTTGTATAAGCAGTTGTTTATTGTTCATTGTTTCACACAATATGTTGAAAACAGTGTGGTCTGTTGGAGGTGCTTGTTCTTGTGTATGTGGTGTTAATAAGATAATGTTCAGGGGCGTAGCTAGGGCCTAAAAAACTTGTAGGCACGATGATTCCATGTGAGTTTGGGGACTTTAATATGGACATAAAACACGCTCAAGTATATTTGCAATGATTACAATAAAAACAAGCAAGTTTAAAACAACACCAAACTTGCTTTGGTTATGATAAAACTAACTTTTGTATTGTTCAAAGTGTTTGAAAAGTTAGTTTTTATTGCTCTTTTGGTTACTTAAATTCTGTCATTTTTTTAATGTTGTAGGCCCAGGCCTACAAGGTCTATATGTAGCTACGCCATTGGTGTTCATTTTGTTTGAGCCCTTGCCTTGTGCCTTTGAACAGGGCTATTATTTATATTTACGATTACTCGGTTTCCTGCATTATTGATACGTAAGGGGTACTCGCATAGCAATTTCGGTTTTGGTAAATTTACATTTAACTCATCGTACCAAAGCGGTACCTAAACCTAAACATTCTTGATAAACACACCTATTTTATATATATATGAATAGAAAATTAAAGAAGTCCTATTTTAAACGAGATTATGGCAAAAACTAGCGAAGGAAATGTTAAAGAAACACCTGTAAATTTTACTTTCAACCATTTACGTTATTACTTTATTCAGGATTGTTGGGATAAGAGAGAGGTTGTGCACACAAACTGGTTTAAACCCCCAGTAAATTTACATTTTACTGACCGGTCGAAGGCGGTGCGTTACCTTGTTCAACATACCTAGTTTTTTTATATAGAAAGTATGCACAGTGCTGTTTGTTGAGTTTTGTGCTGTTGTTCCATGTTTCTTGTTTAGGGTGTGTTTTTTGTGTGGTTTGTTGTTGTTATATGTCTATATGCCGTTTACCCTGTGCCATAAACAGGGTTTATGTTTAAACTTTTGGCTACTGAGCTTGTTTCTGTAGTTTTTCACACAAGTTTTGAGTTTGTTTATACTCACACTCGGGCCAGGCCCATTCGGCGAGTGCTCCGAGAAGATTGTTAGTTATATTAGGTTTTTAGAGCATAATGCACAGACATAATGTAACCATAGTGTTTTGCTATCCTGTTTCTTTAACTTGCACCAGTGTATGGCACTGTCACACGGGAACACCATTTCTAGTCCCTCCTGGACGAGTAGTATTTTTAGTGGTGATGCGGGATTTCGAACCTGCGCCCTCTGGATTAACTGTCAAGTTTGTTACCACTAGATCACGGATTAAAATCGCACGGACCACAAACTGAACTAATGATGCCGTTATTTGGTAAGTATCAGCGACTCCTAGCGGACACGTGTTTTTAAAAGGTAAAGTTTATAAAACTACGCTCTCGCTCAATATATCAACTTTTCATTTTTTTCTTAAACTTGTTAATTAGTGCCTCTTTATTTAAAAAATTATCGACCGATCGGGCGGTTACAACAAGATTTATTGAAAGAAAAGTTGTCAACTATGTGATACTGTTTTGTCTCGCATGTTTCTTTCTTTCTTTATTTGTTAGTTTGTTTTTTACCTTGTATGTGTCTTATAGTAGGATGTAGGCGGGTTTTTTCTTCGCATATTAAATTCTTCTTTTTGTATTATTACTTCTTGTTGTACCTTTTTGTGTGTGGTTCTTTTGCTAATATCATGTTAACGTATGTATCATTGTGACCATGCATGTGTCTTATTATTCTTGTAATTTCCATCCTCTATTCGGTCACTTTCTGTTTGTCTATTATTCCTCTACCTTCAATAGCAAATATTCCATCACTACGTTTTGTTAATTAGCTTAGTATTAGCATTGCATGCTTTTGCTTTAACTCCGCCCTTATTGAATTTCAATTTAAGTGCAACATCTTTATCCCTACGATCGACTTAACACATTAAAGAAACAGAACGCCGCCATCAGCGATTTGGCATATACTTCAGCGTTCCATATGAAATTACCAACTATAGATTTGTTAATACCCCGCAACTCGTTTATGCATAAACAGTTCGAATGAGTTTCACTTCAACTGACTTTCAAATTAATCTTGCAATAATACAGGTATATGAAGCGTAATTGAACGCACGTGACGAACAACAAAAATGTTGAAGTGTTGAAAATAACTGTGCGAAACCGCTGTTGGGCGAAATTAGTTAAATACTTACAAACATAAGCATTATATAAGCCGAATAACGTATAATGTGTGTACATCGGGTGTTGGGCGGAATTTGCCGTCTCTTCTGTGGAGAATGGCATTGTGATCGTGTTTTGTATATTTGATTGACAACATGTTTTATTAAGTTAATTTACAAAAGATATTGTTTTAGCCCGAACACAAAACATCATTAACACAGTATATATATGTTTTATTGAGATACATTTGTATTCATACTTTTCTCTATATATATATTTACACACGTCAAAACATCCATGTTTTAATACAAGTTAATAATTGAAACAAACAGCACGGAAAAGCGCACAGTCGAAAACCGTTGGCTCGATATCCCAGGGACCGACCAAAATACTTCGAGCCTCGCGAAAATCGAGCCAAGCGGGAATGCTTATAATGAGTAAAACTAAATCGGTCCTTTACATCCAATTCGAGCCAACTAGAAATTCGAACCAAGCGATATCGAGCCAACGGGTCTTGACTGTACTGTTACATAAAAATATTATAATAATGAATCCTATAACAATACAATAATACGATGAAAAATACAGGGTCAAACCCAGTAGTCGAAAATTTAAAAAAAAGATAAACCCTGTTTATGGTAACAAGTCAAGCCGTTTTCTTGATAAATGCACATAATACAATTATCTTGCATTTTATGCACGTCATACATGATACGAATTTTAGAAATTTTAGAAAAGGAAGCGCAAAAACATTCTCGGTACTCTAGAAAGTAATTACATTCAAAATATGTTAATGTTATTGATCACTAATTGCATGGGAATCACACAGCTAACACAAGTGTTTATTCATTCATTCTGATCACAAACAACAGGACAATTACTATTATCTTAATTTCAAAAGTTGTATAGTATCTCTCAAATTAAAATGCATCCATAAAATTGAATAATTCAAATAGGAGCTTGATTCACCATTTTAACTTCTCCATGTAGTCTTACACGTTCCGGTCTTGCAAAGCTCTCTTGACTGTTACAGTGTGTTTAAATGATTAACCGAGTTAGACAAGATGTGCACATAGAACGTTAGACAAGCCAATATAATTTAAAAAAGGCATGTACTGATCTTATCGAGTTTGATAGCCAGTATCAAACACGTGTAAAGGATACATATGCTTGTTAAGTAGAGAAGAAATCGCATATTTGTTCACACTTACAATATCACACCATCAGTTTGATAACAAAAAATACAGAACAAAATCATCTAGTGTATAGAGAAAAAAATCATCTTATATTCCAACTGGGCGAAAGATTTTATCACTGCGCGGGGGATTGAATAAATGAGGTGTTTGTATTGTTTATAAGTTATATGGCTACACAAGAGTTGTATACGTTAGTAATGTATATATTATGTACACTTTAAAAGTACCAAATATAATGGTTTCTATACCATAATGGTGTTTATACCGTGTCGCCAAGGGTGCACCAATAAGTCATTACATATTTCATAATTTGATCACTGGTCATGTTGTTCTTCTTTATTTAATGGTGTGGCTAACAACTCTAACAGCAGCAACTGCAAAACGACAATGATTTCTGTTTTCTAGATCCAAACCAACGTTACCATATAACTATTTGCATACTTGATGAGTGTTGGAATCAAATGTCAAATTTTGCTGCCTTGACGTCTTCTGAAAAACAATCATAAATATAGCATTATTTCAGTACTGATTAATATTTGTAATTTAAAAGCCAATATATTGCTACGGCATTCGGGAACTAAAAACTAAAATTAGAATACAAATACTAGAATAAAAACTGCATTTTAATTGAATGGAAAACCAGAAATAATACAAACGCTTATTCTAATCATTAATTAAACTGATTGATCACATAACGGCATCAGTGCAAGTCTTTTAATGTAAAAGATAGTGTATAGTTTTAGCCAAGGTTCATAAAGGAAAAGCGACAGGGTGCTAAGGAAGAAAAAGGCACAGTGTATGATGATGCTAAGACTAGAAAAATATGAATTTGACAGAAAATAATTGGAATTGTGTTTCATTTTCCACCTGCAAACTATGTACAGACTGTATTCAATTATAATCATATTATAAGTTTAATAAAGAAATGGAGATAATTGATTATCTTAAGCATTTAATTCTAAGAATACAGAAGGGCGCCCAGACTGGTCTCTATGAGAGCAGAATGGTGTTAGCAAAACAGGACAAGGTGTATCACTCTTCCATTAACCTTTCGCCAAACCTGCGGTTGGAGTACAAACATATACGTGTTGACTTTAAATCTACCATGCAAAATAGTTAAAAAGTGAATAATGATATTCAGCATAGATACGTTTGAAGAGGAATAAAAACAAGCAAGAACAAAATCAATGGTAATGTATGCATTTATATGCAATAATGCAGTCATGTTAGTTACTAAATATCATTTTTATCTTAGGTTTTGTTTGATTTAAACGTTCTATCGAGCAAACTTTTTTAAGTATTTCATAATCCAAAACAAATCATTTACAAAATACTACATTCTTCATACCATTACTATCTTTCGCAAGTTTTTTTCAAATTCAAATTGAGCATATCTACAAAATACGTATTTTAAATATGTGACTCTTGGAAAAGATATATCAGCATTAGATGAAATATGTTATTATATTTATATTTAAAGAAACAATTCTTGTTCAAAACATTTACGAACAGCCCTCGTACTTCACATACTGTTTCAGTTGCAGAAAAGAAACTAGTTTTATTAAGGAGCACCTTGTGTTTTTTAAATTGATATAATTGATATAAAACTGATATCAACTAGAACTTAAAAAATATATAGAACGATATCTAATTTGGGTTTGCAAATCTCGGATAGTACGTTTTTATAACGAATGAGTTGAATATTGGGCTATATTTTCGATGGTAGGCTTCACTTGGGTGTTTTGTTGTATTAGAAATGTCACGGGAGTGGCACAACAGGTTTGTCAGAAAGGCTTCAGCAGAACATTTAGAATTATACAGGAGCTTCATATTAAATAAAGCATAGGATCTCAATGAAGCTGTCAGATTAATTAAATAAACTCGTGGAACGCTATCCACATTGAAACTTACTTTTCCTTTAAAACTTCCAACCACCTCTGAAAACTACAAAAAAAATGCCATTTAAGATATACAATGTTTATATAATATCAATCAAGACACTTATTTATGTTTTCAACAGTCTTACAAAATAAAATCTAACATTGCAATTATACATGTTGGCAGCAATTGTTTTCAATAGAATACATAAATTACATATCTGTTTATTGTAACAATAGCATATTAAAAATACCTAATTGCTACTCCAATTCGATCAAGGATTTTACTGTCAACTAAATAATTAAAACGTTTTAATTTTTTCAATAAATGTTGGGAATAAAAAAAAGGAAAATGTATTGAAACAACTGCCTTAAAACGAAAAAGCTAAGTCCATTTCATACCTTAAACAATCAACTGTATGTACAAACAAACATATGTTGAAACTTGTATCTTAGTAAATGATGATTAGCCATTGGAAGCTAGCTTGAAGTGTGACGTATGTATGATATATTTAAACGTACTAATGTATTACAGTATTTGATTTACCTGTTGCCTTTGGTACATCGTCCTTCACTTTGTTAGCAACAGAATTTGGAATACAGACTGGTTCGACAGGACCTGCAATACAGACTGGTACGATTTAATCTGTATTACAGACTGGAACGTATTATGCATAAATACGTATTGCAAATCTTGGCAGCAAAAACACACTCCCGACTGGCTCACTATCAATTGTATTGTTTTCAATAGAACGCATAAACTGCACATTTGTTTGTTTTAGTTATCATAGTTAGTATATTACTTATTAGGAGGAGTTCGCAAACTATAACTAGATAACCTGTTAGCGCCTGAATCTGGAATGCATTTATGGGTAACTGATGACACCATTCTTACCTAGTTACTCAGTTAGTATGTTATTTACTAAGTGGAATTCGCACACCATAACTAGTTTACCTGTTAATGTTGTACAGCTAGATGGGTAACATATGACAGTTCTGGGCACTTTCAAGCCAGTTTTAAGGCTGATGATATTTATCTTTCCGAAAAAGTTTCGCGAATATGCGAAAATTAAGTGGTTAATACGAAACAATTCGGAAACGTTAACAGGTTATCTTACGGCACTTTTATGCCACCATTTTTTATTGTTACAATATTATATTTAAAATACCCAATTGCAACTCCAATTTGATCAAGTATTTTACTGTCAACTAAATAATTAAGACGTTTGAATTGTTTCGATAAATGTAGGGAAAAGTGAGAAGAATGTGTCGAAACAACTGCCTTAAAACGAAAAAGCTAAGTCCATTTCATACCTTAAGCAATCAACTGTATGTACAAACAAACATATATTGAAACTTGTATCTTAGTAGCTGATGATTAGCCATAGGAAACTAGCTTTACGTGTGACGTATTTATGATATATTTCAATGTACTTTTGTATTATTTGATTTACCTGTTTCCATGGCTTCATCGTCCTTCGTTTTCGCGACAGAACCTGGAACCTGGACTGGTTCGACAGAATCTGCAATACAGACTGGTACAACATTATATGTATTATAGACTGGAAGGTATTATGCATAAATACTTAGTGAATGATTGATTGAAACTAAATTACAAATGGAAAGTCACGATGTTCAACTAATGTTAATTAGTAACAAAATTGATTTTACTTATTAAATCTATGATGACTTATTTTGATCGAAGTATACTCTGATCCAAAAAATATCTTAAAAGTGTACCCAAAACATAAAAACCATCCAAAATAGCTCCGGCAAAATCAGTAATTGCAAAACTGTTACATCAAGACTGTTATAAATTAACAAACAACTTACTGTTTGCAGTCGATGCAAACGTGCTTGGCTTGGCAGTTGCCAGCTCGCTCACATCTGGATTTTATTAAAGAATCATTCGTATGCTTGCTCTAATGAATACATCAAACATTCCAAGGATTAAGCTTAAACTAAATATGGATACTAAATAAGAATTATGCATGCGCTTGCCCGAATAAAACAGACATTCTACGGAATAGGATAAACAAATAAAACGCGTAATTTAAAACGCCGTCTATTAAACAGTTTGATAAAGAAAATACTGACCTTTACTTGCTTGTTCGTACGGAGATTTGAAACAAAGTAGGATGTGTTTACAGTATTTTGGTGCATTTTTGTCTTTGATCCAGAAGAAAATGAATATAAATACACCTTGCAATGTATTGAAAAGTACAAAAAGTATCTGCACAACAAATGCTGCATCGCCTATTGCGAAAAATGCAAACCCAAAAGGTATCCCTAAAACGAATGCCATTTTTACAGCATTGAGCATAATGTTGGTGACTTGTTTCCATTTGTGCATTTCGATGATCGCCAAATTCATTTTCTTTCGCATCTTGTTCCGCACATGTAAGTACAATAGAACAGCGCAAATGTTCTCGGAAAGTATAATAGATACCAATGGAATGACTGTGGCTTGAAATGTCAATCGACTTATCCAGCACCTAAAAGATACGATTTTAGGTTCTATTACACTTAAAAAAAAATTTGAATCGCCAATTATCATAAAATGGTGAGCAGTAACCAGTTATTAACCTATAAAATCTCACTGTCAAAACTTTTATATGATACGACATTACTTTGGCAAAGAGCTAAGCTGGTGGTAGAAATTATACTAGTAATGTCATTATATATCAATGTAATAAAATGTATAGAGGACTATAATTTAGACTTACATTCCTGACGGTTGATATTCATAAATCTCAGAAATATTCACGCCCATAGCCACAGCAATTACCAATACAGGTATACCTGTAAAACATAAATTGTTTATCATATTCGGGTAAAAAGAAATAGAACATATTACATGGATTGTTTTATCAATGGTAGTTTAAATGAAGCATAACGCCCCACGGTCGTTTTTTTATTTTCAGAAATTATGATATAGTACTAAATGATTTTCAAATAATTCATATGTTAGTGTCTTTTGAGCTATCCCACTTGGCATACTAAATTTTACCTTGACAGAATTTAAATAACAAGATACAAGCTACAAGAAACTTTAGTTAAAGTCGGGTATATGATAGCAAGAAACACATGCTCAATGAGCTATTTTTCAACATGAATAACAAATTCAAACATAACAATGAGCTTTTGACCTAGGAATAAAAGCATAAAGTTTAAAATAGGTACAAATATTGGAACATGTATTTATAAAAGTAGTTCCTTATTATATTCATGCATTCGTCCACACGCGCACGGTTCCGGTAGTTGACATACCACTGTGAAATGGTTAGTTCTTTCAAAAGTGTAGCTTAAAGGACAATCGTATACATTGTTTATATTATTTAAAAAATAAAGTTCAATATGAACTACATACCGATCCCAATAGCAGCAATTACTGGATGAAAGTATCTTCCACCGACTTCGCCCTGGGCCTTAAATGGCTTGACCAATTTATATATCAGGAGTCCAGACATGACCCCCATGAATAAGAATACTGACAGAAAAGCGAAATGCAAAACCACAGCTCTTGCCTTGAAAATAAATGAAGTCATTAAAAGCCTATTTTATGAAATAAATAATATGAAGAGAAAGTAAAAAATAAAGAAAAACGTATAATAATAATAGTAATTAATTACTTTATTCATAAATGAAATACATCAAGCTACTGCTTGCGTATTGAATCTTTTTGAATTTCAAATTGGCCGGTGTACTCCGGGTGAAAGTCCGATGTACGGGCAAGCGTAATTAAATGGATTCTTTCTATGATTAAAGAATTTCGATACATAAGTTTGTGATTCGAATGGCCTATTCATGATTCGCGAGTACCCTTTATCACAAAGGCCATATCAAATTGTTTTTATAGCAACAACCCTTAGTTCTAAATTCTATCTAGCTATCCTGAAAAAAAACGAATGAGTGACACTCTGTGCAGAATATAAACACCACAGCCTCTCCGTTGTAAGATAGATTTCCACTGCAAAATGAGATTAATTAAAACTAATACTGTAAAATGCATACAAGTGTGTTGATCATTGGAATCACACAGAATGCATCATTTTCTGATATGAAATGCCAAACATTCAAGTACAAAAAAATGAAGAATATTGTATGCAATTGTACTCTGTAGTCGGAATAATAGTAAAAGGAAATTAAAACTAATCGGTAAAATAAATGACCATGAAAAATGTGTTGTTGTTGTTGTTTTTCGATCAGGAATCAAAAAACCTATCCGTCCGCGGACATATTTATATACGTATGTTTGGTATTGATCAAATATCGTAAACTTATTTCAAGTAACACGCTTATTTAATTAAATATTATACACATTAAAACAGCAGAACGAACGTGTCAACTAAAATAGCTGTATACCTTGCAAAACCGTGGTTCTTTGGCAAAGCCAAAACTTCCGATTATAAAAACAAGGTCAATCACACTTAAAGAGCAACAAAGGTAAGCCACGGTGACGGATGTTTGCAAACGAGCGCGATTTCAGCTCAATGTACACATTGTAAGCATTTATAAATATATTTGGGCAAAAAGTTTCATTTATGTCACTAGAAACCCCAAGACAAAGGGTATCAAAATGATCAATCAACATATTGGATAATATACGATGTCTGCTAAAGTGCATATAATATCAAGTTACACCTAGATAGTTACAGATATGCTATTGAAATAACAATATTTACTTTTATAATATAACAATACAGTGTTTGAATTTTTATTGATAGTTTGTTTATGTCAAGCAAACAACCTAACTGTTCAGTATTCTTACTTTAATTGTTTAAACTGCCTGTCCCTTGAAAAACTGAAAACAAAACAAAAAAGCAATTTACATTTGGAATGTATACACGTCTTACCGAGCATCCGTGTAGCTGCGTTTGCTTTTCTTTTTATCACAGACCGTTGTGCAAACATCAATAACATAATCAATCATAATTATCAAGAACGTGACGATAATGAACTACTGAAATAATGATAAACATGTCATTGGAATTCACTTATTACACAACACAGAACAGTAGTAGTGATACATATTCTGTTATGGTATCGTTATTTTAACACTATCGGTTAACCATAATGTAAAACGTCAGGGGTAGAAGTGTTAAATGTATTGGTAAGATCTAGTTAATTTAACACTATGTGTAAACAATACTATAGAATGTCCTTTCGTAAGCCATAAAATTTGTTTACCATATGTAAGCATACAAATTAGTATTACTAAGAAAAATCCTTACTACATCATAAAATGTGTGATGGACGTCAGTGTTGCACCTACAAACGACAAGCCGCACCCAATTTGAGATAACATTTTTAGTACTTTCCGTTCTGTATCCGATAACGTTTCTCCAGTGTTGTGTATATCCTTTAAGATAGAAAAATATTTCACAGCAGTAAAATTACTTATTAATTCAAGTTCATTGACCAGTTCATTGACCAGTACTTAATATTATAAAAAAAATAGTTTTCCGTGAATTATCCAAATTCGAAGAACACGCTTTGTCAACGAATTTCATTTTATTGTGTTTGAATTTATCTGAATAGATCATTCTTAATACGAAAACTTGTACATGCAATACTTTAGAATTATCTTATAAACTGCAAACTTTGAATTAACTACCACGAAAACGCTTACCATCAGAAGAGCAAAGTTAGTCAAATGCTCGCAGTGGCACACAGTGTAATCAGCATTTGTTTTGTGCACAAAACATCCGTCCGTTTTCCACAAATGCTGTTTTTCGCTCCAATACACGCATGCCACATTACCTCCCTTCTGCAAAATAATTTTCATATAAAATATATCATTATGCAATTTACCACCTAACTAAATAAAAATACTCAGTATACAGCAGTCGGAAGTGAATGTTACCTTCCTATGTTGCAGCGTTATCCTAACAGGGGTCGTCAAGTTCGACACATTGAAGCCCGGTACACTAGCACCGATTACCCTGCTGTTAATATGTCGATGTTTTGCTTTCTTGCCCGTCTGGTTAACATTATGCCTTCTTTCTTGTGACTGTAAAGATGACCAAGCCGTTTAATGTTTGTAACTGTTGTTAAACATAAACCAGTCAGTCAATTTATTGTCTTAGGCATATAATGTTATTCTATTAGTATAAATAAGATAGGCAAACCAGTCAGTCTTGATTATCGCCAGGTACAATACTTTGTATTTTCTGTAAATATATTATCAACAACTGTAATAGAATATCAAACAATTACCGTAAACAGTTTTTCATTATTCAGAACGCTAATTGTAATATTTCTGCGTGTGCTTGCATTGCCGGGGACGGTTATTCCAGAGTTTCCGTTGTCAACATCAGCTTCACCAACATCAACCTTCACCTGAAACACAATTTTTATACAGTTTCATAAAAACTTAAAGTAAGCCTAGGCCGTGCAACATTATTTGACATCTATTGTTTGTAGGAATACTTTAAATGTGTGACGAATGTGTGTATTAAGCTTTCGTTTGAGTTCAATTATTTCTCGGAAAAAAATGAAAATTTTAAAAGTGCTGTTTTTCCAGAAATGACAGTACAATCACACATCTTTTGAGATTGTTCGCAGGAATTACTTGCTAGTGTAACTCTGTCTACGCCCCATGTACTAGCTTCAGCAGTGGTCTATTTTGAAAAGTCATCAAACTTATATTTAGTGAACTTCTCTCAATACACTCAGGACGATCAAAGCTTATGACAATTTTATGACACAGTGTGACCATGCGCCGTCAGGTTTGCAAACGCAGTTCATATCCTTGAAATATGCTTGTGTCAAAAGTTGCAGCAAAATAGCCAACATCACCAACAATGTTATTTTTGAGTACATCTTCTTCTCTTCTAGTAAGTTTAAGGCAATATTATATCATAATTACGTTAAATATATTGGCACTACTTTCTACGTTTTAATTAATGGCATAACAAACATATCAATTATACCCCCGAATCCGTTAGATCAGAGCTGTTGCTTTTAAAAGACAATGTGTATCCTTTAGTTTCGTTGTCCGCATGTGTTAAGGCAACAACAGCTATATTTTGCTTCACCAGTTGAGACTCATTTCGGCTCCTGTTAACTTTTTCTCCGATGAGTTCAACAAGCTCAACCATTCTAAAACATAATTTCAAATACAGTTCATAATGTGGTGCTTTGCTTAAGCAGTTTGCTTTCGAGAGCTTTTGCAACGGTAAATTAGAATACTGGTCCTCCTAGGTACCCTTTGGTGGCAATTTGCTATCTCGTGAATAGCGCTATTTCATTTCAGGTCGTTGCATAAACATGTGCGTGATAACAACACATAGACTTTCAGTTGGCGGGGCTTAAAATTTCCCGCATTATTAACTTTTCTATTTTTAACCGGAAAGAGCTGTTCAACGATTCAAGTCGTTGTTTGATTTTAAATAGAGCTCAAAACAACACAAAACAAACGCTATGCGGTTCTCACTTCCTTTGCAACTCATCCCTGATAGATGCAAGATGTAAGAGAGCCAAAGAGACATTCAGTTTCATTGTACACACCTGACAATTGACACGGAAAAGCTACACATTGTGTAAAAGTAGAATACTTAAAGGAATCTTTATTTTTCAAAGAGAGGTCAATCTGAACCAAGTCTGAACCAAATAACATTCATGTTAGATCTGCGGAAATGTACTCGTTATTAAGGCCTTACTAGCAAGATCTTTGAGGGTATATTGATATAATAAAATTAGATAATGTAAATTTTATAATTGCACTTAAGCATTTGTGAGCAACTCATTAGTGAAGACTGAACTGAATGAGTGACTATTTCAAGTCGTACCTCTGTGACGTTTGGCCCGTGCTTTGAGCCTTTGATAGAATAGAATCGTTAACGTTCATAACGTTACTGATAACGCTAACTAAATCATCAGAAACAGCAGTTGACAGTCCAGTGGTAGCGTAATTTATTACGTTTTCAAGGACATTCACAGTGATGTCTACGTGATGCTCATGGTACGTTGTCCAGTTGTTTGATGCAGAACTCAAATTCTTGACAAGCTCCTGTACATTTTCTGAAAAAATGTATATTAATAACAATACTTCTGCTTTGTATACAGATGGTTTTTGAACATCGACGGATACCGACGGGTTTCAATTATAGTACCCGGTACCCGACCAATTCAACAGTACCATCTACTATTCGGTGCTGTTTAAGTGACTTAAAAATGGTTGTTTTACCCATGTGCCTTTTCATAGGTGATGTCCCCCACTATCGTGACATATATGAACAATGACGGATTTCCGCTTTTACATTTGAAAAACGATCGGAAAAATCCTGTAACTTTACCTTTTTTGTTACAGACGACGTGGTTTCTTCGCGGGTTCTTTAAAAATGGTGTATTTACTATTCGATGTCCTGTTCAATTTCAACAATATACATAATTTTACGTTAATTTCACTTATACTCTTCTTTAAACTTGACAAAAGAACAATAAGAAAGCAACTTCAGTTAAAAAATGAATTAAGATGTTTTATGAATACCCGCACAGGAGTTTACTGGAGATCTAAACTACTGTTAGAGTAAATAACCTCGCACTTGTCCGAAGGTTTATTAATGCTTATAGCAAACTTGAACATATAGTATCTTATTCATTGACCCATCTTATCATATACATACCGTCGGTGACAGAAAGCTTGTCCATTTCTTCTAATTTTCGAGCAAATGAGTCCTTGAACAAACATTTTGATATTGCGGCACTTTCCCAATCTGCTTTGTAGTTACTGTTTTACAAAGTGGAGATAAAGAACGTTTCATTACTGGATGCTCCGCAAAAAATATAACAGCGCAAAAGAAATGAAATGGATACATAATAGCTAATTTATACATATTTAATATATATATATATAACATAGATGTCTTGCTAAGTCCACGGATCGATGAAAGGCCAGCGTAAATGCATGGCAAGTAGGTTTTCATAATTCAAAATGAAAGCACTACATAACTCAAATATGATATTAGCACAGAAACTTTCCAAATGTATGAACAGGCACTCATATCATAGGTAAAATCTGCTAGCAAGAGTATGTATTAAAAAGAGTGAAATATTTGCTTTCTCTAGGGCAATTTTTCAGTCTATTTCTTGCACGGCAGGTAAGTTTTAAAACTGGAACCTACCCTCTTTATAGAATCGATTTCGTATGGCAATATGACAAGCTGACAAACAAACAAGATGCAAAGATGACAAAATGTAATTCATACCCATGGCAAAATAAGTACATATTAATTTGGCAAATGCAAAAACCTTTAATTTGAACAAATATGATAAAAACTAATAAAATTGTTTAAGACAAATTAATGTACCACTTTCGAGTTGCATTTTCCTTCGCATTAATCGGACAGGTAACCGTAGTTTCGTTGCCGGTTATGGTCACTGGCCAAACAAAGAGTCCTCGGGGCGTATCTTCACTGATCTCTGGGCAGTGGATTGGTTCTTCATAAAGTACAAACAAATTATTTATGCAACAAGGCATCGGGAAGTACAGGGACAAGCCAACAAGCCAAATTATTTAGACACAAGGTTAAGACCAAAATAAGAATTGCGTTTAACTATTAGCTTACAGCCGATGATATACGTAATTCGTTATGTATAACCCAGGAGGTATCAAACGACCTTTTTATAGAAGGCGTTGGTACCTACAAGCATGAACCAACAAATTACGACTTAAACATATCCATAATTTTAAACAAGACCGGTTTATAAAATGGTAATTATGACTTTACAAAACCGTGTTTGAAATCGTTGAAGAGTGGAGCATCAAGTATAAAAAATGCATTGCTACTTTGAACAATAGGTTCCCATATAAGCTTAATGTATATATGAATTCAACAGCGTCGATGATTTAAATTTCACTTTCCACTTTACTTATAATATATCTTAATCGCAACAATTCCTTAACTGCTAGAATACGGCTAATAAACGCCTGCTCCACCAATTTTCAGTAGAGCAAAGAAATGAGATGTCGATACTTCCGTGGTGCAGCTGTGCCTTGAGTCTTCTACATACGTGAGTATGATATGTTTTATTATTTTATTATTTTATTTGAAGGACATATTTCGAAAATCGAAGAATGTTGTACCGTGTAAGAACACTTTTACTGACGGTTGGCTACGATATAATAATTGGCAAACTGTGGTGCCTGGAGCCTTTTTCAGAACCCGACGTGTGCATATTTTGAGGTCTGTTCGCATTTGAAGTACACTTCGTTGCTTACATACACCGTAAGTAATACTATTGTTATGTACAAAACTTACGCCGTAATACAACAAACTAATAAGCTTCTTAAAAAGGAAATATGTACATATTTAAGTGTTGGCGATGTTGCTCGAGTGATGGCGCTTTCGTGTAGTGGTTTTACAGACCGCCTAACCGGCTGATCACCCGAAACACCGACCGATGTACATTTTCTGAGATGATTTTAAATACGCAAAAGGTATATAGAAAAGTGGTTGTTATTCTTATTTTAAAATAAAAAATACAGAGAGAAGCCTAGTTGTCGAATATCCAAAAAGCTACTCCGTTTAAAGGAATTCGCTCATGTATTGGGACCGAATTTCGTTTCCATGTAATGCAACTCTTATGTTATTACTATTACGTAATTATTTGATTCCGAATTTGCAGAAGACAAAAACACACTTAAAGTTTAACAAGAGGGCCATAATGTTAAGTCAAAAGATCGCCTGCCAAATTCATTATTGATTGTTTACAAAACTGTACACATGCTCGAAATTACATCACAGCAGCTTCAAAGATAAGAAGATATGTCAAAAAGTCACAATTCAGGTCATCAAAGCACAGCATTGATATTTTTATCAAAACTCTACACATGGTCCAAGTTTAATGCTGCTGCTTAAAAAACGTGAGTCATAAGGTCACAGTCAAGGTCATCCGAGGATAGCATTGATATTTGTTTTTAAAACTGTACATATGGTACACATTTCATAACTGCAGCTTGATTAATAATAAAGTAGGTCAAAAGGTCACAGTCATGGTCATCCAAGGACAACATTGATATCTATTTAAAAAATGTACACATGGTTTAAATTTCATTGATGTAGCTTCCAAATTAAAAAAGTTGGTCAAACGATCAAAGTCAATTTCATCAGAGGATAACATTGATATTTGTTTTGAAAACTGTACACTTGGTCTAAATCGCATTTCTGCAACATAAAAATAACAAAGGAAGTCAAAAGATAACAGTCATGGTCATTCAATGACAACATTAATATCTGTTAAAAAACTGTACACATGGTTCAAATTCCATGGCGGTAGCTTCCCAAATAAGGAAGTAGGTCAGAAGGTCACTGTCAAGGTCATCCAAGGACACCATATTTGTGTACAAAACTCTACGCATGGTCAAAAGTTCATAACTGCAACTTCACAAATAAGTAGTTGGTTAAAAGGCCACTGTCACGGTCATCTTAACACGGCATTGATATTTGTTTTCAAAATTGTGAGCATGGTCAAAAGGTCGCAGAAAAGATCATCCAGGGCACCCTACCATAAAATCAACAAACTGCCTTAGCAAGTCTGGACTGGAAATAAATACACACTGGTCAAACAATATTATTATTCAACCTCCAATATATACAACATAGATTTTCTTCATTATACGTTAAATTAATTCTTGTTTATATAAGTTGTATTCACTTTCCATGCAAATTATTAGATCTAGTCCGATGGAAAAGTCAGAAAGAATCTTCTAGAAAGTAAAGAAATATAATTATTACTTTAACCATAAACCTTTAAAAAGAGCAATAATTACCTCAAAAGTGACTATTTTGAAGAATTAATAAAATATAAATCCATTCCCTCGTTTCTAAAAATATACAATAATTCAATCTCCAACTTAAGACTATTTAGCACGATTTTTTGCCCTTGCTTCAAGAATATACTTAACATAACTATCAGATTTTAATGAATGGTGTTTATAGAAAACTTGTAACCCACGGGATGTTGCAAATTATGACCTTAGGGGCATTATTTGAACAAACTTGGTAGACAACCACTAGACAATGTTTCATACCAAATACCTAGCTCTAGGACTCATGGTTTTGGTCAAGAAGAGTGTTGTTGTTTTTTTCTTTAGGTTGTCATGGCAACCTGAGTTCCGCATGGAATTCATTTTATTTGAATACTTTTAAAAGAGCACCACCCAAGGAACATTCTTATAAATTTTCATCAAAATTGTTGGTTTAGGAGAAGATGATGTTCATAAGCTATTGTTGACGCCGGACGATGGACACCGGACGACGGACACCGAACTTAGACCGATAGCTATATTAGGACCATATAGATAATATATATGTTCGAAGATTTTATGGCGTGTTCCACGTGAAGGTCAAGTGCTCCACAAATATTTTCTATGTAAAAATGAATATAGATTACCGGCAGTCACATTCTCGACAAGGGCATGAAATGATGTGCTTTGGATGTTGTTTTTCATTTCGTTAGCAATCCCATTTAACACGTGCGTCAATGTTTCAAAATACACTGTTGTGACGTACATCCGGAACGTTAAAAGGAGACCTTCGTTTCTGTGAATGCAATAGAACAGAAGCCATATTCATGAACATTCTCTATTTTTTGAAAAAAACACGAACTATGTTAAATACCCTCTATTATTCATAAACATTATTTATACGAATTTATTAGTTGGACCTCTTTTTGCTAATTTTATATTTTGTGTATTTAGTTTTAAATTTTTCTTCAAACCAAAATGCAATTTGAAAAAAAGTTGATTTTTTACTAAGGGTTTTTATGAAAACCGGCTTGTATGTCAATAGTACGGCAATAAATCAGTACAAATAATTAAACATAAACTAAATTTCTATAACATTTTTGAAACCTCAGAGAATATAAATAAAAGGTTACCTAGCATTATTAAAAAAAAACGAAACTTTCAAAATCAAACACCTTTCGTTTAAAAATGATTCCATGCTTCAGATTCATAAAGAAATCGAAACTACTTTTTGAAGTTGTGTACTATTTTGTTTTAAATAAATTTAGTTTTGCTAGATTAAACATTGCCCATTTATAAACTCTTGAGCGTTACTTAGTCGAGAGTCGGGCTTCTTAACCAATAGAGCAGTCTCACCTTTACATGCATTTGGCCATGCATAGCCAAACTTCTATTAATAACAGTTTTTGAGAGGTCATCAACACAAGAAACTTCAATTCGGTCTATATGGTTTGATATACATTTTTGTAGGTCGGCATATAATTGACATTCAAGTAAAAAGTGATGTTCGTCTTCAAAAGCGTTACAAAATGGACATTTTCTTTCATTATCAGACGGGCATGTTGAGACCAGATAATAAAGGATAATTAAGCGATAATATGTTATGCAATAGTCAATTGTAACCACAGCCCCATGGTCCGGGGGTGTACCGGGGATAGCAGGGGAAATCGGCAGTGTTTTTACCTTCCAGGTGGCCCCACAGTGCCGGATTAATGCGATGGTTTTGTCTTCGCGACAAAAATAGTGGGGAAAGGATCTAGGATCCTTACCTAGGATCCCTGAGGTGCGGGGACAATTGGCGGGAATTTTACCAGCTGTTCATCTACGCAGGGCGGGGATTTTACCTGGGCTTGGCTGGACCGAAAGTCAAAGACCCCGCTATTCCGCGGACCTTGGGGGCGTGGTAACAATTGACTGATGCATTAAGCCATAGCCTATAAGATTAAGCAGTTTAAATAGGAAAACAACAGTCACAGAAATCATACATATTTTGTTTAAATGTTAATCTTAAAAAGCAAGTAATATATGTACCGGCATTAATTATGTAAATAACTGTGCATAAAGTAAACGTGTTATGTATAACCTGAACTCAAGCTGTCCGACTTCTATATCGCCAGGCGCTTGACTTACGAGATTTCTAAGCTGCAAAACAGAAATGTGTTCGTATGGCATCGATAGGGATTTCTTTATTCATAACGATAAAAACAATTTAACATTTGATCGTTTCCAAAGAGAAAATCCTCAGTTCAATATTTAATAAATACACCGATTTCGAGCTTTGATCAGACACATGCAGGTGACAATAATACAATGACAACCAAGTAGTAAAAATTAATTTTAAACCTTGCTGAGATGCACAAGTTAGGGGCCCAAACGACACTGGGCGACATACGCTAACTTTCAAACACCACATATAGACCACACACGCTTTTGAACGGTGAGTAAAACTTGAGTTCATTGTCACACGAATCTGAAGCCATAATTACAAACAGTCTCAAGTCAAGTCTAGACTCAGGCTCAGAAAAGCATTTTAATGAAGGAACAATATTTATATTTATATAATTTCTTTCACAACACTCAAATATTAATATATTTCAGCTCAGCAAATAATAACATCAATGCTTTGCTAGAAGGAATATAACAATGAAATAAAGTTTTGCCCTAGTGAAATTATGCCTGGACTCAGACTTGAGACTGTTCGTAATCACTGCTCCAGGTGGGTGTTTGAACTAGTTTATATAGCCAGAACCTCTAAACAACAAATAAGATTGTTCTCTGGTAGCTCCAATAACCATTGGTGTCTACTTGACTTTTTTATTTTTAAGGACAAGGAAGCTTGTTTATTAAATATTCCCTTTGAAATGATATTTTTGCTGCATTCAAAGGGCTTTCAAATTATTCAAACGATACCAACATACAGACACATTAGCATTGTCAGAAAGGAATACTTCACTTACTTCTGCTGTGTATTTCTCTGTTTTAGGCATTACCCTTGCAGACAGTGTTATTTTTCCACCAATGATGAACTTCGATATAAAATCTATAAGAAATATTGATGCCATATAAAATACATAATGAAGAATAATGGCTGTATTAACCACAGTAATTCGAATTTTAAAAATCTAACTATGTTATTCATAACTGCCAGCCATTATGGTACACACAGCACGATGAAAAAGACAGTACAGCGCTTTTTGAACAATTCAGCGTTTATCTTGAAATGAAAACAGCAACAGCAAACACATTTGCTTTGTCTGAAACCGTTTCCTCAAATAAGACAAATCTCTGTCTTTTAATCAGTATGCTTAAAAATATTATTTCATATGTTTAATCAAAGGAAAATGTTGCCCACTGTAGCTTTAAATAATGTGCTTTAAATGAGATTTTCACTTAAGAACTAACAGGCGTCAAAAAACAATATCATAATGTAAGATTAAGATTAAAAGAAATTACCATAAGAAAGTATATTCAACGCCTTGTAGCCAGTTATATTATAGTACCAACAAAATGTTCGGACTTACTCCCATTCAGCAACACATGCCATATATATGTTCAAGGATACTTGACTCTGCCATACACCAACACATGCCATGACAAGTTCACGGATATTTGACTCTGCCATAAAGCAACACATTTCATGAGTATGTTCTAGGATACTTGACTCTAACATACAGCAATACATGACCATGAGTATGTTCAAGGATACTTGCCTCAGCCATATAGCAACACATGCCATGAGTATGTTCAAGGATACTTGCCTCTGCCATATAGCAACACATGCCATGAGTATGTTCAAGGAAACTTGACTCCTCCATACAGCAACACATGCCATGAGTATGTTCAAGGATGCTTGACTCTGCCATACAGCAACACATGCCATGAGAATGTTCAAGGATGCTTGAATCTGCCATACGTAGTTCTTCTGTCATCACATGATATCTGATGTATCAACCATGCTTTATATACTTATCGCAGAGAGGACATAAACATGCCTGGAACAATACAATTTTAGACAGCAACCCCTTGAAGCAAAGCCTACACCTGGCAAAGAGTTTGCCTCCTTCAATGTGAGCATGTGTCCATCGTTCTGCATATACTACCCGTATTTAAAGGATAAACATACTTGGAACAACAATATTATTTGACAGCGACCCCTTGTGGCAAATGCTGCAGGAAGCAAAGATTAGGCCTACGTCACTCGACGCGCATCCCAGATAAGGATCCCGAAGGCATGCAGAGTGATCCGTGCAACCTGTCGAAAAGGTCAGGTTCCGTCCGTTGTATTCCAATTTTGAAAAACAGACCTCCTGTAAAGTCAACCAGCTGATTAAAGGATTTAATAAATTAGACTTTTTCTTTCACAGCAGTGATATATACCATTGAACCGGCTATCAAACCAACTAATTAAAATAGCCAATGGAATAAACAACAGCTATCACATGGCAGGTATTTCTCACTTCCTGGTAACTACAATGTGTAGCAATTTTTAAAGCGCTGTTTTCTTTAACTGTTCAAAATATTTTCTACAAAGTATTTCATATAATTAGTTGTTAATTAATTATTGAATATGCCAAGTTTCGAAACAATACTCGTAATGGAAGTTTGCGACAAAGTCAACATGTACCACCGACCGACAGACCTACCGACCAGATATTAAATTGATGAATTTTACTGTTTTGAAACTGCGCGGTCTCAGTTTCAGACCAAACTTCGGCGCGCACAGAGCTGATACACTGTTTCAACGACGTCATTACGGAAATGATGTTACGAGCGCATACAAATTGGTGCGTTTTTCTAAAACAAATTGTTTTAAATGAGTTTTAAATCCAATATAAAGATAGTAAAAAAAATGTTTCAGTGTAAAATATCGATATATTTCACCTTATGAACACCAAAGGTTAATATTTCTTTCGGTGCTCACTTGGTGAAACATGTTACGATCTTACACTGAAAAACAAACATTTATCCTCTTTTAGGCTATATAATATATAGGACATCAGTCTATTACACATTGACATTGTCTGTCCGAGTCAACTGATGTCAAGCGGCAAATCATGTAAGCCGAGCATGCAGATCTCAATTAAATAATAAAATATATATTTATTGAATGGATACACATTTGTTGTACATCTCATTAACAGATATAATTGTGGTGGCAAATAACTGCCGTAGGAGAGCCTGTTTACTTTCGTTAATTGTTTCGTGTTAAGCACTTAATTTTCGCGACAATTTTCAAAACGACATAGATATCCAGATTCTTCTAGAAAAGATTTTTGTTACCAATCACAAATTGAAATTCGCACATCATAAGAAGATAACCAGTTAAAGATAAATGGTTAAACAAATCGTTTGTAGTTAACCAGTTCTTATGTTACTTACTAAGTGGATATTAAATCACGGCTAGAAGCCAGAAATGCATGTAAAAATAAGTGGTAACACGAGTCGTATCTATTTAACCAGTTAGATAACAGGTGCCAGTATTATGTTATTTATTTACAGAAAAGGTATTAACTAGATGGCCAGATGATTATCGCGAAAATGGTTAACACAAAACATTGCGCGAACGTAATTATGTTATCTGGCTGCAGTGATATGCCACCAAATATATTTGATAGCGACATTCATTTCTGTTTGACGTGAGGATGGTGTTTGATTTAGTTTTGATTTATTTTATCCAATTGATTTCGATTTGGTTCTTATATATGGTTCTTTTCTATAAATAAAGACGTGTTAGTTTGTGTTCATTTATATATTTGGCATAACATATAGTTTTAAAAACGTGGTTCTAAACACCTTTAACTTTAGCACTTAACTATTGGCACTACCAAATCAAAACAATGAAATATTTTGGTATATTACTCTTTATAAACTTACCTTTTCATTTGCGCATTGTTGCTCTTGTAAGCACGGACTGATAGTATCAACTTGTTGGCATTTGTAGCACGTGGCGTTGGCCTGAACTATGTCTGTCAATCAAACAACATGACGTCCATTAATATTATTTACACGTCATATTCATCTTTTTTGGTTTGATGGAAGTGTATTATGAAGATCCGAATAATTTTGACAAAAATATGTTTTTTGAGCGTTAAGTAAAAATAATACAAAAATATAGATAGTGGTACTTCGGGGCACAAGTTATAAATGGTGATACTTCGGGGAAATAAAGTATAAAGAGTGATCCTTCGGGGAGATAAAGAATAAAGAAGGATACTTCCGGGCACAAGGTATGAAGAGTGATGCTTCGGGGCACAAGGTACAAACAGTGATCCTTCGGGAAAAAAGGTATACAGAATTTTCCCTCGGTGACATAATGTACCCACAAAGCATACGGGTATAAATTTATGGGATACAAAGTATGCTCTCAGTCTAAAGATCGATCCTTCAGAGACACACAGTAGGAACAAAGTATTAAAAGGTGACTTCATTTTCGACTTTTCAATCATAAAATGGTCCAACACTGTCAATGCACCGTAGCACCTGTATTCTTATTTTGGAATCAAACGCAATTGACTAGTCACCAGTTGCTTACCAAACATTCAGTTAGCAAATGATTATATGTTTCTTCGATGGCTGAGAGTGTTCATCCCAAACCGTACGGTGTTTTACGGAAACGAGGTAAATGCTTTTTCACCCACCTTTTTCGGTGGAACTTTTTTGTGCATTGTAAAAACAAATGCGTATAGATATGTGATAATTCATGATTGTCATGGATATGCGCGGAATGATTCAGATTATGTTAATAGTCAAATCGTTCTTGAAATAATTCTGAGTTAAGTGCAGCATTATTTCTTGAATTGAGCGTGAAAACGTTTTATGGTACCATTTTAAGCGAAAAATTATTAATAAGGAATTTAAATATTGCCATAAGATTTCATTGATGCTACAGACGACGGTCTTCAACATGGGAGGTAATTGTGTGATAACAAAAAAAGGAGTTCCATACGGGTACTTGTTTTATCTTGCCCGTGGGCAAGCTAAGAATTCCTAGCATGGTCATTTTTGGATCTACTTATCTGAGGTGTGAGAAAGTGTTATTTTTTATAAAATAAATACCAGAACATGGCTGCATTAACCAAAGAAAAATCCAACCGAATACAGTAAATATATAGAATCAACTGAAAATGAATTTGCCTCTGTATGATTTTTTTTTTCTTAACCATAAAAACTGATGTACAAAATGTTAATATTTTATTGCAAACATGAAACTTATAAAGTTTAAATGCAATCTTTTGTAATCCATGTACAATAAAGCTGAAAATAATACATACCTTCTGAGCATTGAAAACTTCCATCTGCACAAAAGCCATCGATTTTCAGACCTCTTCCATACCTGACACGTAGGTTGTTTCTGAAATACTCCACACGTTTCTCCTCACATCCACATTCGATGTTGTTACCAGTAAGCCATCTGAATTTAATAAAGACTATAATGCAGCATTCCACAAATTAGGACATACACAGTTTATTTTGTTTTAAAAATATATGCGATTATCAATCTCCTATGTATTGAGCTCATACCTCAAATTTTCTAAAAGCAATATTGATCAAGCTCAATCTTAGCATATTCGTGTTTGCCATAGATTTTCGACGAATGGCAGAGGGCTTGTTTGTAAATGTATCACATAATTGAACTCAACAGATAAAACATATAGGATTATATAATAATTTCAAATCTAATGGTGAAGCCTGAACAGATGTGACAGTTCAGTTAATAGCCAATGAACATCGGGCAAAAACAAAGACATTTAGATTTATTTTTCTTCAGTAATGAAGTTTAACGCTAGTTCACGCATGCATGTGCTTCACGGAAATTCGATTTAATTACTACTAGCATCTTACATACAAGTAAATAATATGTAGTCATTTCTTTTTTCCCTAATGTACACGATAAAATAATTCATGTATATATTAAGGAATCCACTATAATTTATACAAACTAGATGGCTTACACGATTGAGAGTCTAGGTAGGGTATAGAAAGCGTATCTACTGACATGTTTGATTCTGTTCCATCTTAAGTCCCTAAAAACAAACATCAGAAACCATTTAAACCATTAAAAACCAATAAAAACCATGAACACCAATAATAATATCGTGTCCAATAATCATTGGTTTATAATAAAATTGAAAATACTAAGTGTACAGTATAAACGCAACTGTCACTTCTGTTGCGAATATAGTTAATGTACAATTCACAAACGTTATACTGATCGCTTCTAATAAGATATCACAAATGTAGACACAGGTTCGTTTACGGCTGTGTATTAGTTGGTGCATTCTGGTAAATTATATGTATTTTTTTACCTTTCCCAGTTGATCAGCTCACCACACTTGCCTTTCGGAACTCCTCGGCCATTTCCATCGAAAACAACCTCGGTTGTATGCCAGTTCATCAGTAGAAGTAGTTCGTAAAATTTTGAGTAATATCATTAATTAATTCAAGTGTTTTAACGTGTATTTGAAGTGTATATTGCATAAATAATTATGATTCCCAAGAGTAAAGTCTCATATGTTAAACTGCGAAATTGAAATTACTACGCGGTCAACTTGCAGCGTAGTTAAACTGTTTAGAATTCTGACATTATAAACCGTCCATATACATCCGAGGTTGTTTTCGATAGAAAATGGCCGAGGAGTTCCAGATGCACCACTTGCATCCCCTATTTGATATAAATAAAAAAACAATAACTTGGAATGACCATGAATGAAATACACATTATAACAGTAACAAATATGCACTAGCAATCTGGCGGCATCCGGATTGTATATACGTACAGCTGTTGCAAGTTCGGCAGAAAGTTAAACATCTCATTATTCACTTCCACCAACTGGTTATGAGAGAGATCCCTGAAATACATGAAAAGCGTCTTTTGTAATTGCCAACACCCATTTATTAAAAGATGGCGAGAAAATATTGTTCAATTACGTGGAATGTAACTGGTCATTTTATATACTCATCTAATCTTTATTTTGATAGATAATATCGATAAAAACATACACAATTTTTATATACTACGATTACGCTTAAGAATATAACAGGAACCTTTTCAAAATAAAATGAATGAACTTACAGGAAACAGACATTTATGTCAGCTTTCGGCCCAATATAGGGAACCGTGGTCCGGCGCTGGTAACTGCAGTTAAAGACTATGCCCTCGATTTCACAAGTATGTTCCGTGCTGTTATGCACGGAACATATGTTGAGGCTTTCAACAACCCCACAGAGAAGCACGGCAAATCCAACAAAATGGAGCATTGCTCTCTGTGTTTTGTCCTCCTGGTTGTTTGCTGGCCACAAATGAAACATCATAATCGGCCCAGTGTCTCCATTTAGCTAATAATAATTAAATGTATTTCATTGTTTCTGTTTGTTCATTTATGGCCAAAGTTTATACGGTCCTTTGCAATATATATTTTTACAATGAGTGGTTACATCAGAAAACTAGTGCCAATGAATATTCCCAATCAAACAAGAGTTTGAGTGCAATTCGTGCATCTGACGGATTTATCATCTATAATGTATTAATAAATTAATAAAATACGTAAGCATATATCGAACCATATTAACATCCCGATATGCACATATCAATGAGTTACCCGGCCGGGAATGGTGGGGGAGCGGGATGGGGAGGTGGCGGCGCGCTCTTACTAGGAATTTAGAAACACACCAAGTTTCTATTCGAAATCCAACCCCTTAAGCAGGAATATTTCTCGAAATTTTGAGCATGGACCTGGAAAATTTCACGAAATCCCACCCTTGCAGTAGGGTAATTTGTCGGAGTCCCATTTTTATAGCAGAAATATTTGTCAAAATCACACCCATGGATCAGAAATATTTGTCGAAATCACACCCCTTGAGCAGGAATTTTTGTCGAAATCCCACCCCTGTAGCAGGAATATTTGTAAAAATCTCACCCCTAGAGCAGTAATATTTGTTAAAATCCCACCCCTGAAGCAGGAATATTTGTCGAAATCCCACCCGTGGAGCAGGAATATTTGTCGAAATCCCTCCCCTGGAGCAGGAATATTTGTCTAAATCACACCCCTGGAGCAGGAATATTTGTCGGAATCCCACCCGTGGAGCAGAAATATTTGTCGAAATCCAAATCCCTGGAGCACGAGTATTTTTCGAAATCCCTAGGGTGGTATGCCTATGTATCGGGTTGCAATCTGTGGGCCTGTCAATATCACGTATGTCAAGAACCAACCGCTGTTTATCGTCCTAAATGACCCCGGCCGCCAACCTCCCCACCCACTCTCAACATTGATGAGTGCATTTATACACAGAACGGTTAAAGTTCGACACTGGCACTGAAAAAACAACAACACTTTTTGCACGCAGAATTCTGCAGAAACATTGAAATCTCAGCTACCAGAAATTGGATTGCATGTTGTAGTAGGTGAATTTAAAAATTGTTTGTGTTGGACTACGCCCTTATAAATTAACACAAAGTTTATAAGTGACAAGCAGATAAAACAACAAAGCACATCCAAATAATAACCTCTTGTTGCTCGCCTATAAGTGCAATTATCAAGCAGAAGGTCGGGTCTGAGTGTGTTGTGATCGCTAATTACTATATTAATGAAATAATGCACAGCGAAATCGTATTTTTTATTTAGTTGGAAAGTCAGGAAACAAATCAAAACGGAGCCTTTTAGCGTTTATCTTGCTACAAATAAGGGTGTTTAATACTGTTACAATATATATTTAAACGTAAAATCATAACAAAATGATAATATTACTAGTAAATACATTGTATTTATATTGCAACACTTTCTAGCATTTTCAGGTCTTGAAAAGGGATCTCGTCAAGGCTCTTATGAGGAAACAGCTGGATTTGGACCTTAATCGGGTTATCCTGCACCAAGATAATGCTCCTGCACATAGGGCCAACTCTACACAGTTAGAGATTACATTACTGGGATTTGAAGTCTTAGAACAACATCCCTACAACCCTGATTTAGCCCCCATGGATTTCAGGACCTTTCCTGATATAAAGACTTCCCTCCGTGGACAACGCTTCCAGGACGTTGCTGATTCGACATTGGCGACCTGTCGAAAAGTTTCACAACTTAACATAGACTGGTACCTGGAGACAATTACCAAGTGGGTTGCGAGACATCACAAATGTGTAGCATTGTGCGGTGACTACGTAGAAAAAGTGCACCGTTCATTTAACATGGATGACGTGTGACGTTAATTCATATCGTTTACGTTTTGGGCGTGCGTCAAGTCACGTATAGTGAATGTGTTGGAACTGATGTAACTATCAAACTTGTTAATGGATTCGTATACTATTTATCATGGAGTATTGTAATTCATGTAACATTATTGTGATATATTTTTCATTTATTTATTAGCAATATAACACGAATTATAGGTCATTTACACGAACTTCGCGAACACCCCACATACATTAATTAATACTAGTACTTGAGATGAGACACACGTGTCTTTGATTTAATTTTTATGAATATTCATTAAAAACACTTACCTTGTTAAATTAAACATTATCCTTAGAAAGTTTTTTCACAAGTCACAAGTTTATCAATGTCCGTTTATTGATCGAGTCAGTTTTTTACACAAGCAGAAAAATAATGCATTACCGGAAACTTGAATACTTTCGACGCGGATACAATAATGCGCTTATTTTGGTATATCTTGATTCGGCTACTGAATAAAATTATTCATTATGAATATACTTGTATTATACGTCAACAACAAAAAAGCCATTTCCTCCAAAATACATATTTTCAGTGTATAGTTATGATATGGTATCAACCATCTGGAATAGTGTGCACTGTGGCTTAATCGTTATTTGAATCTCAAGCACATGTGCGTCATAGTTTTTAAATTCATATCCTATTGTCAAATAGGCTTGAACTTTCTGGTAGCTATCAAAGTTGGTAAGCGAATAAGAGCTCATTGAATGCGGCTACTGCAAAAACAGAACTAAACAATAATAAATATTAATTATAAAAAAGTTATTCAACTTACATCCAAGAATGTTGGAATCTGTTGTTCACAGCCAGTGTCACAATAACAGCTGCACCTGTGAAAATAAGGATATAGCATTAATCATACCCAACATTTTATCAAATAGCGATGTAATTTCCAAATACTAAAAGAGGTAAGCTTTGTAAAATATACATACAGTTGTTTTTCACTGAAACTGCTATTTTCGATGACCTAATCTATATTTCATTAAATGTTACGTACATAAACGATTGAAATTTTTTAATCCTTATTGAAAACCTCTGCCAGAAAAACCATCATACCCCATCCAAACAAAGTACTTTTGAGCTAAAATCTCAAATATTTTGACGAGATACACTACCTCAACAGCCATCCAATACATGGAAGCTAGTAGACAGTACGGTCGAAACGACGTCACCATCACTAGCTTAAATTTATACATGCCATTCTCGTAAGAATACTGCGATTAACGAGTAATGTTTCTGTCTAAGGATGTATTACTATTTCTAGTAAACACGCAGAACAAAAACGACGTTGATGGTTTATCATAGAATATCTAAGCAACATACCATCAGTTCATGTTAAAACAAAAATATATCAAAAGTAAGGACAATTAACACACGCACACGCACACACACACAGACATACACACACACGTGTATATAATATATAGGATTTATTGTAGCAAATGCTTTATGTCAAAATGTGACGAGTTTGTTTTCTAAACATGCTGATCGCTATACGACGAATCCTTTTACATGAGCTGTTTAGCTATGCCTTCACTCCATTTTTATCTGGTTAAATCGTTTTCACAATATAGCTGCGAGTATATGAATCCGTTAATATTGTTCTTGACTTTATGACAAATGCCTACTGTGGTCATATTCATGCATGCTACTTCTAAAGAGAAAGGTTGAAAAGGTTATAAAATGTATCACCTTTTAAATACTTATGTGAAAAACTAGTAAAGATGAACTCTTACTCCCAAATAAGGTTTAACACAAATAATAATATTGTTTTAATACTCCAAATAGGATGTCGAAAACAATGGTTTTTAAGAAGGGTACCGAGTTTAATTTGAGAGAAATGAGCATAAAACACGGTATTTCTACCATAGAGACGAGAGTTAACCGCAGAAAATATTTTAGCATTCACCAATCATTTAATAGTTTTGCGCTTTCTGCTATTAAATACACGGTAACAATCTTGTTATCAGTAATTAGTATTTTCCATAAATGCATTATTAAGTAAGTAGTTCAAGGTTTTTCACTCAAAATTGATTTTTGTTATAAATGGGAATATAATGATTTTGAATAAGAGCGTCACTTTAAGGTTTTACTTTATGGTGTAAAGCTATACATGCCTAAATGTCTACATTGTAACGGCAGTTAAAACAATTCCAATAAGATCAAACGCACAGACAACGCAGGAGATGATTTGCAAAGCAACCTTATTTCCCTCGCTCGTGCCCTTTTCCAGTACCATTAACACCACGGGAATAATAAAGGAGATTCCTTCACAGTTTGAAGCATCTGCGCACTTTGATATTTTATCGGTATGATTAAAATGTCAATAAAATCCCCCCAAAATGACATTATTTCGAATAATATAGTTTTGTACTATTGCATTAGTCAATCTTATAAAAGAAACGTTCAAACACATTATTGAATGTATTTTTGTGTGTCATATCGGGTTTTTTAATTATCACTTATCATGAATTGATCATTACAAATAAAACTTTTAGTAAGCGCCGCAAACCCAAATGCAGTTCACGTCAGCTATTGGTGTGTATTATTCAAGTTGAATAAAAGGTCATTACACATAAATGATTAAGGCAGGAGTAATAGGCATTTTTTCGCAAATTCGCATTCAGGTTGTGACCAAGGTTAAAGTATTTTGCAAGACGACGACTGCACCAATGTAAAGACAATGCTTCGACTTTCTGTCTTTAAACAACAGATGAGCTAAGACTTAAGTATAGTGATATAAGGTTTTCGATATGAACAGTATACAATGTGTACCATAACCAAAGCCAAAAAAAAAAATGACTGCAGTGACAGCATTATGTGTCAGCGCCTCCAGCTACGATAACAATACATACATTTGCTTTCCTCTCCGGATTCTGTTATCAACCTAATACAGGCAACAACTGTCACGTCCTGACTGAAATTAAAGTATATTGGAAATTCAGGAATATTATCGGGTAATTTCGAGAAACACAGCTGATTTTTGTCCTGAATGTCATTGATAAGAAGTTAGATTAAACGCACGACTGAACAGATATCTGAAGGAAACACGACTTCTCAATATCACAAAGTAAAACATACTGTACTTTTAGAGAAACCTACGTTTTTCCTGAAGCTTACAATGCTGTTTGAACAAATGGATTCAGGTGGGTTCTAATCAATGTTAAGAATAGCTAAAGAAAAGTCATACTAGTCAATTGATATTAAATTACTATATGTCATTCTTTGAACACCATGAAGGCTTTGCCATAAAGAAACCTTTCATATTTGTAACAACGTCTCGCACAGAATAGGCAAAGTTTCAAAAACATTCTTAATACTTTGTAGAAACATTTTATCCGCGATAATCAAGCAACAAGTTCCTTCCTATCATAAGAAGAGAAATCGACAAGATCATACACGAAATTAACGTATTTTTGTTCTTTTCTTCTTTTAACGATGACATTAGTGATATCTAAGTTGGACCTAGCGTTGTTAAGTTAATTGTAGATGAAAACAGCCTTAATATCTATATAAGCTAAGCTCACTATATATGTTTGTATAAATTTAGGAAGTTTCTCCCTTTAAAAGTTCTGTCGCTCTTAATAATTGAAAATGAATTTTGGGCAAGTTATTTGGGCTGAATGAAAAGGCGATACTTACACCTGTTACCCATTATTTTATTCAAGAAAACTGGGACTAGTTTATATGTAGAATAAACCATTTTTGCTTTGGGAAAATACTGTCTTAAAGAAGTCTAAGATCCGAATTAGAGGATAACGGCAGATTACTGTCTCCTTTTTTCGGGAATAGCCCGCAGAGTAATGATTATGTGTAAAACATACAGTAGATCTATGCTCTATATACTTCGATTTAACAAAACACATTGAATCAATGCATTAAAAAATTGTATTTTCAGAAACCGAAAATCGAGATTTGGGATTGTTTCAGTGACGATTTCAACATTGAGGATTCTGTCAGTATTTTCAAATGTGTTCTTAGCTACTGTTTCTGATGTCTGTGATTTATTGGTCTTAGTCGTATTTCTGAAGAATTACATAAGGCATTCAGAGATGAAGACAAAATTATTTGAAAACAACGAAATTCTTAATAGGCTCACGGTACGGTGTTGTTTTTGATAAAATATATTTGACCACAGAGACGTTTATTGCAAAGACTGTGGACGATTGAAAGAAGCGAATAAAACAAGTAGCAATTTAAATTATTGTGTGATGGACTGAATAATGTATACCTCCTACCAATTTACCTATTTTAAATGTAAGAAAGCTAAGGAAATGGTACAACTCCAATAATCACTTAAGCTAAGATGGCAATAATTAACGTTAAGATGATTCCTAGATATCTGCATCACGCCATGTGCTGTGATATCCACTAAATTGTAGCATTCCATTTATTTAAAATCCATTTTCACGAGTAAAGTCTGCTTCAAATAAAGTCTATATCTAAATGGAATGGACTTATATAGAACCACGCGAATAATCTGAAACGTTCGCAATGTTACATGTTGTTACAACAAATTGGAAAGAATAAACCATCAACAAACAATTATTAAAATAATCTCTGTCCTTTTTTGTTTTATTATCATATAAATTTATTATAAATACCTATATATTACAATTTCACTCTTTTACAATTTAACAGACATCATAACATGGTGCTACGCCAACTTAACGTCTTAATCTAGGACAGTAAGCCTATGCTTAAGTATGTTTGCTTTATACTTTATTGTCGTAAAGTTCTAGGTTTACTGTTTAAGTATCGACCAGTATTCTAACAATTGTGGGATTGGATTTTTGTAAAAGGTAAAACCCGAAAGTGAACGTTTTCTCAAAGCCTTTCAAGACGGTTTTTCAATCATTATGGAACTATGGTTGCATATAACTGCCGTAAGATAACCTTTTAACGTTTGCAAATTGTTTCGTGTTCTTTTGATTTTGCTGAATTGGAATATGAAATATGGAACCAAATAGTTATTTATTATATACAATTTAACTACATCGATTAGTTTTATTCGAGCCATGTGTTATCGAATTTTATTTTAGGAAATAAAGTTGAAAATATTTTTTAAAAATCAGAAGATCTCCAAAATGTTTACAACATTGACCATTGTACACTGCTACAAGGTGTACTCATGGTATGCAGTACTATGCTAACAAGTAGAATCTGAATCTGATGAACCAAATGAACATGTGTGTGCCAATTTCTGCGATTTCTGTGGTCATTTTATACATATAATAGTATTATAATCATTGAAATTTAAACTCGACTAAGCCTATTCAATTACAAAGTAATGCAAGTAAAGAAGAAAATCTTACAACACTTACGTGTATTGATACTAATTATGCCATACAATAACCTTTCACTTTCTCTATCAAAAAAGTAGATTTAGTTTTATATTGTTTTGTACATGTCAGTCGGTCGGTAGGTCTTCCCGTCGATCAGTCTGTCGGTATCCCAAAGCTTGTCCGATTTATAACTAAAGAACGCTTGGGCTTATGATGCTCGAACTTGGCATGGTTTTGGATCACCAGGTCAAAGTCTATATCACAGCAACCGCATACAGTAAACGTTTGTATGATGATAACTAGTGAATGCTTGGGTCTTGGTTATTCAAACTTGGTAGGGAAGTTGGAAATGACCTTCACATGGACCCTTATTGCTACACAGTCTTATAATATAAGATGACAAATGCCGCTACCACCTACACCACTCACCACCTGCTGCTGCTGCTCATCCTCCGTCTACTACTACTACTACTACTACTACTACTACTACTACTACTACTACTACTACTACTACTACTACTACTACTACTACTACTACTACTACTTCTTCTACTACTACTACTACTACTACTACTACTACTACTACTACTACTACTACTACTACTTCTACTACTACTACTACTACTACTACCACCACTTATTATCATTGATGTTGTTGTTGTTGGTGTTGTTGTTATTGATGTCATTGTTGTTGTTGTTCTTGTTGTTCTTGCTGCTGTTGTTGTTATTATTACTTTCATGATACTATTATCATTATTTTATTTTTATTTATTTTTTATTTCTTTGTATTACTTCATTTTTATAATAAAATTGATCAAACACCAATGCCATTGACAAAATATGATTCTCTTGATTACCACTATTTTGATAAATCATATATGTTAAAGTTTTAGACTGTGAAGAATAGGATCCTGTTTTTCCCAGTCCTGTGATTAATATGATCTTGGAATAATATGATCCTACAAACGTACGTGACAAACGAATATCTTGAAGTGTTGAAAATATCTGTTCGACGCCGCTGTTAGGATGAATTAGTTAAACCAGTTTTATTGCAAATAGTTGCAAACATAAGCATTGAATAAGCCGAAGAAAGTTAAATGATTGTACATCGGATGTTGGGCGGAAATGGCCATCTCTTCGGTGCAGAATGGCATTGCGATCGTGTTTTGTTTATTTGACTGACACCATGTTTTATTAAGTAAATTTACAAAAGGCATTGTTTAAGCTCGCTGAAAACAAAATATCGTTACAGTATATATACCAGTGCTTTATTTACATACATTTGTATACATTCTTCTATATATATATATATATAAATTATATATATATATATTTACACTCGTCAAAACATCTATGTTTTTATACTAGTGAATAATTGAAACAAACAGCACACGGAAAAGAGTCATTCCTGTAACATAAACAAATATTTACAATAATGTATTCCATTAAACAATACAATCAAACAATGAAAAATACAGGAACAAGCTCAGAAGTCGAAAACATATTGCATTAAACATGTGAATCGTTTTATGGATAAATATACGTAATACAATTATCTTGCATTTTGCATGTATGCAGGTCAAACAGAATATGAATTTTAGAAAAGTTCAGATAAAGAACGGATGTGCAAAAAATAATATTGGTACTTATTTCTTTCCTAACTCAAGAAAGTAATTGCATTCAAAGAAATAATGTTATTGATCACCAATTGCATGGAAATCTCAAATATTACATATTACATGAGTGTTCAATCTGATCACAAACAGCAGGACAATTACTATTTCTACATGTAAATTTCAAAAGTTGTATAACCAGGTTAAATGGTATAGTATCGCTCAAATTATAATGCATCCTTAAACTCTTATAATTCGAACAGGAGCTTGTTCACCAACTTTACTTCTCGATGCAAAGCTCCCTTAAAGCTGCACTCTCACAGATTGAACGTATTAACATCTTTTTTATATTTTGTCTTGAAACGAGCCAAATTTTGCGAAAATCCATGGAATCAAATTACTAGTATATAAGACTGCTGTTAAAAAATAGATCGCAGATATTTATATTTAAGTTCAAAAAATGATATTTTATGCATTTTTCTTAAACCGTTAGTAACGGTTTAAGCCATAAAACATTAATTTTCGAACGGAAATATCGAAATCTACGATCTGATTTTTTGTCAGCAATCTTTTATTATTGGTTTACAGATATTCCCGGAAAAAATGCTCTTTCCAAGACAAACAAATAAAAAAAAGTTGTAAAAATGGTATATCTGTGAGAGTGCACCTTTAACAGTTACGGCGTTTTAACGATAAATTGTATTACACAAGATGTACATACCGAACGTGAGACAAACCAATATCATTTAACAAAGCATGTATTGAACTTAACTAGTTTGATCACATGTAAAGGATACATATGTTTGTTCAATAGAGTAGAAATCGCATATTTGTTCACACTTACAATATTACACCGTCAGTTTGAACAAGCTCAGTAGCAAAAGGTTTAAACATAGACCCGGTTTAGTGGCACGGGGTTAACACCAAAGACATAGAACATAAAATCACAAACAAGAAACATAAAACATAAAGGAACAGCACAAAACTCCACAAACAGCACAGTGCATACATACTATATAAAAAAAGAAAGATATGTTTATCAAGAATTGTTAGGTACCGCCTTGGAACGGTCAGTAAAATGTAAATTTATTGGGGGTTTAAACCAGTTTATGTGCACAAACCTCACTCTTATCCCAACAATCCTTAATAAAGATAAAACGCAAAAGGTAAATCTTATCAAAGTATGCATTAACTTGAGGAAACACATAATAATAAACGTATAGGTAAACCCCAAGTACTTCTATGATCAGAGATCCCAGCTCTATCTGCAGACGGAGGGATACAATTCAGAGCACCTAATGCAAAAACTTTTCAAAGATACAATGCAGTCATTGTTTGAAACTATAAACATCCCACACAGTCTGCCTTAAAAAATATTAAGTTTAAAACTGTGTGATCATAGAGTTTCATAATAGAAAGCATTTTTGTACTAAAACTGGGAACAAATAAGGAAAACATTATCAAAAATAAAAGCGACCTGTATTAGCTAATCTTTCCTTCAAAATGATTTGAAAATGTAAAATATTTTAAGAAAATGGAGTCATATGCCAAAACACTCCGAATACAGTAATAAATAAAGCATTATTTCAGTGATGATTAATATTTGTAATTTAAACGCCTTTATATTGTTAGAGCAGAATGTTGATAGCTAAAAATGACAAGGTGCATCACTCTCTCATAAACCTATAGCTAAACCTGCGATAGGAATACAAATATATACATGTTGACTTTAAACCTACCATGCAAAATAGTTAAAAACTGAATATGATATTCAACATAGATACTCTTGAAGAGGAATAAAAACAAACAACAACAAAATCAATGGTAATGTAGAATGAAATATATAGAGTCATGTTAGTTACTAAATATCATTTTTATCTAAGTTATGTTTGATTTGAAAGTTGTATCGTGCAGTATTTCAAAATCCAATACAAATAATTTGCAAAATACTCTAACGTTCATACCCTTACTTTCCTTCGCAAAGTTTATTCAAATTCAATATGGGCATATCTACAAAATACATATTTTAAATATGTGACTCTTGGAAAAGATAGAACAGTATTACATGTAATATGAAGCTATATTTATATTTAAAGAAACAGTACATGTTCAAGAAATTTACGAACAGCCCTCGTACTTCACACACGGTTTCAATTATAGAAAAGACACTAGTTTTTAGGAGCACCTTGTATTTTTTAAATAGATATAAAACTATAAGATCAACTAGAGCTTAACAAAAAATATATAGAACGATCTCCATTTGGTGTTTGCGAATCCAGGATAGTACGTTTTAATAACGATTCAGCTGAATACTGGGCTATATGTTCGATGGTATGCTTCGCTTAGATGTTTTGTTGTATTAGAAATGTCACGGAAGTGGCACAACAGGTTTGTCAGAAAGGCTTCAGCAGAACATTTAGAATTATACAGGAGCTTCATAGATAAGGCATAAGATCTCAATGAAGCTGTCAGATTATTTAAATACACTTGTGGAACGCCATCCACATTGAAACTTACTTTTCCTTTAAAATTTCCAACCACCTCTGAAAACTACAAAAAATAAATGCCAATTAAGATATTTCATGTATATAGAATATCAGTCAAGACACTCGTTCATGTTTTTAACAATCTTACAAAATAAAATCTATCATTGCAATTATAAATCTTGGCAGCAAAAAGACACCATTCTCTTGCCAACTATCAATGTTATTGTTTTCAATAGGATACATAAACTGCATATCCGTTTATTGTTACAATATCATATTGAAAACACCCACTTGCTACTCAAATTTGATCAAGGATTTTGCTGTCAACTTAAAAATTAAAACGTTTGAATTGTTTCGATAAATGTAGCGAATAAAAAAAGGAAAATGTATTGAAACAACTGCCTTAAAACGAAAAAGCTAAGTACATTTCATACCTTAAGCAATCACCTGTATGTATAAACAGACACATATTGAAGCTTGTATCTTAGTAGCTGATGGTTAGCCATAGGAAAGTAGCTTTAAGTGCGACGTATCTATGATATATTTAAATGTACTAATATATTATTTGAGTTACCTGTTGCCTTTGGTACATCGTCCTCCACTTTTTCCACGGCAGAATCTGGAACACGGACTGGTTCGACAGAATCTGCAATACAGACTGGTACCACATAATCTGTATTACAGACTGGAACGTATTATGCATAAATACGTAGTGCATGATTGGTTGAAACAAAATTACAAATGAAAAGTCACGATGTTCAACTAATGTTTATTAGTAACAAAATTGATTTACTTATTCAATTGATGACTTATTTTGTTTGAAGTATACGTTGATCCAAATAATGTCTTAAAAGTGTACAAAAAACAAATCAACCATCAAAAATAGCTCCAGCCAAATCAGTTATAGCATTTTTTGTATAAGACTGTTATAAATTAACAAACAACTTACTGTTTGCAGTCGATGCAAACGTGCTTGGCTTGGCAGTTGCCAGCTCGCTCACATCTGGATTTCATAAAAGAATAATTCGTATGTTTGCTCTAATGAATACATCAAACATTCTAAGGAATAAGCTTAAACTAAATATGGATATTAAATTCAAAAATTGCATGCGCTTGCTCGAATAAAACAGACATTCTACGGAATAGGATAAACACAAAAACGCGTAATTTAAAACGCCGTCTATAAAACAATTTGATAAAGAAAATACTGACCTTCACTTGCTTGTTGGGATTGCCTTTGTTCGTACGGAGATTTGAAACAAAGTAGGGTGTGTTTACAGTATTTTGGTGCATTTTTGTCTTTGATCCAGAAGAAAATGAATATAAATACACCTTGCAACGTATTGAAAAGTACAAAAAGTATCTGTACAACAAATGCTGCATCGCCTATTGCGAAAAATGCAAACCCAAAAGGTATCCCTAAAAGGAATGCCATTTTTACAGCATTGAGCATAATGTCGGTGACTTGTTTCCATTTGTGCATTTCGATGTTCGCCGAATTCATTTTCTTTCGCATCTTGTTTCGCACATGTAAGTACAACAGAACAGCGCAAATGTTCTCGGAAAGTATAATAGATACCACTGGAATGACTGTGGCTTGAAATGTCAATCGACTTATCCAGCACCTAAAATATACGATTTAAGGTAACAAGTAACAGTAACAAGTTAGTAACCTATAAAATCGCACTGTCTAAACTTTCATTTGATACGAAATTACATTGGCAAAGAGCTAAGCTAGTGGTAGAAATTATACTAGTAATGCCATGATATATCAATGTAATGAAATGTATAGAGGACTATAATTTAAACTTACATTCCTGAAGGTTGATATCCATAAATCTCAGATATATTAACGCACATAGCCACAGCAATTACCAAAATAGGTAAACCTGCAAAACATAACTTGTATAGCATATTCGGGTAAAAAGAAATAGAACATATTACTTATGCAACATTCTGTAGGAGCAATTATTCGGAATAACAAAATGTATAAAATTTATACTGATAGACTGTGATTGTTTTATCAATGGTAGTTTAAATGAAACTCTTTAAACACCCCACAGTGGTTTTCTATTTTCAGGATTTGTTGTCTAGTTTTAAATGATTTTCAAATAATTCAAATGTTAGTGTATTTTGTGCTATCCCACTTGGCATACTAAATTTAACCTTGACATAATTTATATTACAAGATACAAGATTCAAGATGGTTTAGAGCACTGAAAACAGTGATAACATAAACTAGTTTTCCCGGCTGTACAGCCAGTCCACACGCGCACGGTTCCGCTAGTTGACATACCACTGTAATATGGTGAGTTCTTTCAACAGTAAAACTTTAAAGGATAATCGTATACATTGTTTACATTGATTAAAATATAAACTGTAAAATGTCCTACATACCGATCCCAATAGCAGCAATTACTGGATGAAAGTATCTTCCACCGACCTCGCCCTGGGCCTTAAATGGCCTGACCAATTTGTATATCAGGAGCCCAGACATGACCCCCATGAATAAGAATACTGACAGAAAAGCGAAATGCAAAACCACAGCTATTGCCTTGAAAAAAATAAAGTCCATGGTAAATTGCTTTTGTGATTAAAAGCCTGTTTTATGAAATAAATAATAAAAAGTAAAGAAAACAAATATAATAATAATAGTAATTCATTACTTAATTCACAAATGAAAAACATCAAGCTACCGCTTGCATATTGAATCTTTTTGAATTTTAAAATGGGCAGATGTACTCCGGGTAGAAGTCTGTTGTACGCACAAGGGTCATTAAAGCTGCACACTCACAGATTGAACATTTTTACAACTTTTTTTTATTTTTTGTCTTTGAACGAGCCAATTTTTGTAAAAATCCATGGAAACCAATTATATAAGACTGCTGACAAAGAGTAGATCGCAGATTTTTAAAGTTAAGTTCAATGTTTTATGCATTTTCCTTAAACCGTTTGTAACGGTTTAAGTCATAAAACATTAATTTTCGAAAGAAAATATGAAAATCTGTGATCTGATCTTTTGTCAGCAGTCTTTTATTATTGGTTTGCGAATATTAACGCAAAAATTTGCCCTTTCCAAGACAAAAAATAAAAAAAGTTGTAAAAATGGCAAATCTGTGTGAGTGCAGCTTTAGATGCATCCTTTCTATAATTAAAGAATTGCGATACACAATTTTATGATTCAGGACGCCTATTCATGATTCTCGAGCGCAATCCTTTATCACAAAGTCCATATCAAATTGTTTTTTATGTTTATTGTCAACCCTTAGTTCGAAATTCTATCTAGCAATCCTGAAAAAAAAACGAATGAGTGACTTCCTGTGCAGAATATAGACACCTGAGCCTCTCAGTTGTTAGATATCTTTCCACTGCAAAATGAGTTAAAATAAAACTTGTATTTAAGTGTTTTGTTCATTGGAATCACACAGAATGCATCATTTCCTGATATGAAATACCAAGAATACAAGTACAAAATGAAGAATATTGGTTCCAATTCTGTAGACGAAATATTAGTAAAAGGAAATTAAAACTATTCGGCAAAATAAATAACCATGTTAAATGCGTTGTTGTTGTTTTTCGATCGGGAATCAAAAAACCTATCCGTCCGCGGACACTTTACATATATACGTATGTTTGGCATTGCTTAATCAAATATCATAAACTTATTTCAGGGGACACGCTTATTTAACTAAATATTAAATAAATTAAAAAAGCACATCGCAAGTGTCAACTAAAATAGCTGTATACCTTGCAAAACCGTGGTTCTTCGGCAAACCCAAAATTTCCAATTACAAAAACAAGGTCAATCACACTTATAGCGCCACAAAGGTAAGCCACGGTGACGGATGTTTGACCAGCCGAGGACCTGTCTCTGCAAACGGGTACGAGAGCACGGTTAAAACACAATATACACATTGTAATCATATATAAATGTATTTGGGCAAAAAGTTTCATTTATGTCACAGGAAAAAATAACAAGACAAAGGGTATTTAAAATGATCAATCAACACATTGGTTCATTCGCGATGATTGTTAAAGTGCATATAATATCAAGTTACACTTAGATAGTTATAGATTTATTATTGTAATAACAATATTTACTTTTATAATATAACAATACAGTGTTTGATTTTTTATTGATAGTTTGTTTATGTAAAGCAAACAACCGGACTGTTCAGCATCCTTACTTGAATTGTTTAAACAGCCTGTCCTTTGAATAACTGAAAACAAAACAAAACAACAATCTACATTTGGAATGCAAACACGTCTTATCAAGTATTTATGTAGCTTTGTTTGCCTTTCTTTCTTTTTTATGTTGCGTAAACACTATTAACATGATCAATCTTAATTATCTTAAACGTGACGATAATGAACTACTGAAATAATGATAAACAGGCCATTGGAATTCACTTATTACACAACTCGGAACAGTAGTAGTGATACATATTCTGTTATGGTATCGTTATTTTAACACTATCGGTTAACCATACTGTGAAAAGTCAGGAGAACAAGTGTTGCATGTATTGTTAAGTTCTAGTTAATTTAACACTATGGGTTAATGAAACTGTAAAATGTCCTTTCATAAGCCATAAAATGTGTTTATCATAAGTCAGCATACAAATAAGTATTACTGGGAAAATCCTTACTACATCATAAAATGTGTGATGGACGTCAGTGTTGCACCTACAAACGACAAGCCGCACCCAATTTGAGATAACATTTTTAGGACTTTCCGTTCTGTATCCGATAACGTTTCTCCAGTGTTGTGTATATCCTTTCAGTAAGAAAAATAATTTTCATAGAAGTAAAATTCCTTATTTATTTAAGTTCATTGACCAGTACTTTAATAATAGTATTAAAAACAGTCAATTATCGACATTCGAAAAACACACTTTGTCAACGAATTTGATATAATTGTGTTTGAAGTATCTTAATAGATCATTCTAGATTCCAAAACATTTACATGCAATACTGTAGAATTATCTTATCAAGTGAAAACTGTCAATTGACCCCTCAAAAACCCTTACCATAAGAAGAGCAAAGTTAGTCAAATGCTCGCAGTGGCACACAGTGTAATCAGCATTTGTTTTGTGCACAGAACATCCGTCCGTTTTCCACAAATGTTGTTTTTCGCTCCAATACACGCATGTCACATTACCTCCCTTCTGCAAAATAATTTTCATGTAAGATATATTATAATGCAATTTACCACCTAACTAAATTTTAAATAAGAATACACAGTATCAAGCAGAGGGTTACCTTCCTATGTTGCAGCGTTATCCTAACAGGGGTCGTCAAGTTCGACACATTGAAGCCCGGTACTCTAGCACCGATTACCCTGCTGTTAATATGTCGATGTTTTGCTTTCTTGCCCGTCTTGTTAACATTATGCCTTCTTTCTTGTGACTGTAAAGATGACCAAGCCGTTTAAAGTTCGTTACTGTTGTTAAACATAAACCAGTCAGTCAGTTGATTGTCTTAGGCATGTAATGTTATTCTATTAGTATAAATAAGATGGGCAAACCTATCAGTCAGTCTTGTATATCGCCAGGTACAATACTTTGTATTTTCTGTAAATATATTATCAACAACTATAATAGAATATCAAACAATTACCGTAAACAGTTTTTCATTATTTAGAATGCTAATCGTAATATTTCTACGTGTGCTTGCATTGCCGGGGACGGTTATCCCAGAGTTTCCGTTGTCAACATCAGCTTCACCAACAACAACATTCACCTGAAACACATTTTTTAGACGGTTTCATAAAACTTAAAGTAAGAATAGGCCGTTATATATAGAACATTGTTTGACGTCTATTGTTTGAAGGAATACTTTAAATGTTTGACGAATGTGTGTATTAAGCTTTCGTTTGAGTTCAATTTTTCAATACACTCAGGACGATCAAAGCTTATGACAATTTTATGACACAGTGTGACCATGAGCCGTCAGGTTTGCAAACGCATTTCATATCCTTGAAATATGCTTGTGTCAATAGTTGCAGCAAAAAAGCCAACATCACCAATAATTTTATTTTCGAGGACATCTTCTTCACTTTAAGTAAGTTTAAAGCACTATTATATAATAATAACGTTAGATATACTGGCACTACTTTCTACGTTTTAATTAATGGCAAAAGAAACATATCAATTATACCCCCGAATCCGTTAGATCAGAGCTGTTGCTTTTAAAAGACAATGTGTATCCTTTAGTTTCGTTGTCCGCATCTGTTAAGGCAACAACAGCTACATTTTGCTTCACCGATTGAAACTTATTTCGGCTCCTGTTAACTCTTTCTCCGATGAGTTCAACCAGCTCAACCATTCTAAAACATAATTTCAAATACAGTTCATAATGTGGTGATTTGCTTAAGCTGTTTGCTATCGAGCGCTTTTGCAACGGTAAATTAGAATACTATCCACCTAGGTACGCTTGGGTGGCATTTGCTATCTCGTGAATAGCGCTATTCAGGTCGTTGCATAAACATTTGCATGTTAAAAACACATAGACTTTTAGTTGGCGGGGCTTAAAATTTCCCGCATTATTAACTTTTTCTATTTTTAACCGGATAGCGCTGTTCAACGATTTAAGTCGTTGTTTGATTTTAAACAGGGCTCAAAACATCACAAAACAAACGCTATGCGATTCTCACTTCCTTTGCAACTCATCCCTGATATATGCAAAGAACACAATTATGTCAAAAGTAAGAGCGCCAAAGATACATTCAGTTTCATTGTACACACCTGACAATTGACACGAAAAAGCTACACATTGTGTAAAAGTAGTATACTTAAAGGAATCTTTACTTTTCAAGGAGAGGTCAATCTGAACCATGCTGAACCAAACAACATTCATGTTAGATCTGCGGAAAAGTACTCGTTATTGAGGCCTTACTAGCAAGATCTTTGAATGTATATTGATATAATAAAATAAGCTAATGTAAATTTTGTAATTGGACACTTAAGCATTTGTGAGCTACTCATTAGTGAAGACTGAAATGAAGGAGTTACTATTTGAATTCGTACCTCTGTGACGTTTTGCCCGTGCTTTGAGCCTTTGATAGAATAGAATCGTTAACGTTCATAACGTTACTGATAACGCTAACTAAATCCTCTGAAACTGCAGTTGACAATCCAGTGGTAGCGTAATTCATTACGTTTTCAAGGACATTCACAGTGATGTCTACGTGATGCTCATGGTACGTTGTCCAGTTGTTTGATGCAGAACTTAAGTTCTTGACAAGCTCCTGTACATTTTCTGGAAAAAAATGTATATTAATATCAATACTTCTTCTTTGTATACAGCTTGCTTTTTGAACATCGACGGTTACCTTGGTACCCACGAGAATGGTTCGTTTGGGAGGATCCATGGGTTTAAATTATAGTACCCGGTACCCGACCAGTTTAACAGTACCATCTACTATTCGGTGCTGTTTAATTGACTTAAAAAGTGCACAAAATGGGTGTTTTTTTCCGTTGTGCCTTTTCATAGGTGATGTCCCCCACCATCGTGACATAGCTCACATGGACAATGACGGATTTCCGCCTTATCATTTAAATAACGATCGGAAAAATCCTGTAACTGTACCTTTTTTGTTACAGACGACGTGGTTTCGTCGCGAGTTCTTTAAAAATGGTGTATTAACTATTCGATGTTGTGTTCAATTTCAACAATATACATAATTTTACGTTGATTTCACTGAAACACTTCGTTTAACTTGACGAAAGAACAATAAGGAAACAACTTCAGTTAAAGAATGACTTAAGATGATTTATAAATACCGGCCAGGTGTTCACTGGAGATCTAAACTACTGTTTTGAGTAAATAACCTCGCACTTCTCCAAAGATTTGTTAATGCTTAAAGTCAACTTAAACATATATTATTTAATTCATTGACACATCTTATCGTATACATACCGTCGGTGACAAAAACATTGTCCATTTCTTCTAATTTTCTGGCAAACGAGTCCTTGAACAAACACTTTGATATTGCGGCACTTTCCCACTCTGCTTTGTAGTTACTGTTTTACAAAGTGGAGATTAAGAACATTTCATTACTGGATGCTCCGCAAAAAATATAACAATGCAATAGAAATGAAATGGATACAATAAATAGCTATTTTATACATATTTATATATATATATATATATATATATATATGACATAGCTGTCTTGCTTAGTGGCACACGGATCGATGGAATGCCAGGGTCTATGCATGGCAAGTAGGTTTTCAGAATTCAAAAACAAAGTACTACATAACTCCAATATAATATTTGCACAGAAACATAACTTTTTTCAAATGTATGGACAGGCACTGATATCATAAGTAAAATCTGCTAGCGAGAGTATGTATTTAAAAGAGTGAAATAATTGCTTTTAGGGCATTTTTCAGTCTATTTCTTGCACGGCAGGTAAGTTTTATAACTCGAACCTTACCCTCTTTATAGAATCGAATTTGTATGGCCATATGACAATCTGACAAACAAACCTTTATTTTGAAATATAACAAGTATGATCAAAACTACTAAAATTGTTTAAAACAAATTAATGTACCACTTTCGAGTTGCATTTTCCTTCGCATTAATCGGACAGGTAACCGTAATTTCGTTGCCGGTTATGGTCACTGGCCAAACAAAGAGTCCTCGGGGCGTATCTTCACTGATCTCTGGGCAGTGGACAGGTTCTTCATAAAGTACGAACAAATGTGTTATGCAACAAGGCATCGGGAAGTTGTTCAGGGACAAGCCCATACGCCATATATTAAGACATAAGATAAAGTCCAAAATAAGAATTGCGTTTAACTATTAGCTCACAGCCGATGATATACGTAATTCGTTATGTATAACCCAGGAGGTATCAAACGACCTTTTTATAGAAGGCGTTGGTACCTACAAGCATGAACCAAGCATATTACGACTGAAACATATCCATAAGTATAAACAAGACCAGTTTATAAAATGGTAATTATGACTTTACAAAACAGTGTTTGAAATCGTTTTAGGTGGAGCATAATGTATAAAAAATGCAATGCTACTTTGAACAACAGGTTCCCATATAACCGTAGTGTATATATGATCTCAACATCGTCGATGATTTTAATCTCACTGTCCTCTTTACTTATGATATCTCTTAATCAAAACTCATCTTTACTGCTAGAGCAAGGCTACTAAACGCCAGCTCCACCACTTATCTGTTTTGAAAAAAAATGAGATGTCGATACTTCCGTGGTGCAGCTGTGCCTTGTGTGTTCTACATACGTGAGAATGATATGTTTTATTATAATAATATTCTATTTAAAGGACATATTTCGAAAATCGAAAAATGTTGCACCGTGTAATAACACTTTTATTGACGATTGGCTACTATATAATAGTTGACAAACGGTTGTGCCTGGAACTTTCTCCCGAACCCGACTTGTGAATATTTTGAGGTCTAATAACATTTCAAGTTTACTTCGTTGCTTACTTACACCGTAAGAAAATTCTGGCGCATGTAAATACAATTATTATGTACAATATTTACGCCGATACAAACAACGCCGCCACAACAAACTAATAAGCACTTCTTAAAAAGGAAATATGTACATATTTAAAAAAAGTGGTGGCGCTGTTGCTCGAGTGATGGCGCTTTCAAGTAGTGGTTTTACAGACCGTTTAACCGGCTGATCACCCGCAAAACCGACCGATGGACATTGTAGTTCCACTCTTGGTGACTGAGATGATTTTAAATACACAAAAGGTATATAGAAAGGTGGTTGTTATTCTTATTTTACAATAATAAACTACAGAGAGAGGCCTAGTTGTCGAATATCCAAAAAGCTACTCCGTTTAAAGGGATTCGCTCATGTATTGGGACCGAATTTCTTTTCCAGGTATTGCAACACTTATGTTATTACTATTTAACTTTTTAATTCCGAAATTGCTGAAGACAAAAAACACACTAAGTCTTACAAGAGGGCCATATTGTTAAGTCGAAAGATCGCCTGCCATATTCATTATTGATGTTTTTTTCACAAAACTGAACAAATGCTTGAAATTACATCACAGCAGTTTCAAAGATAAGAAGATATGTCAAAAAGTCACAAGTAAGGTCATCAAAGCACAGCATTGATATTTTTATCAAAACTCTACACATGGTCCATGTTTGATGCAAGGTCAAGGTCATCCAAGAATACCATATTTGTTTCCAAAACTCTACGCATGGTCACAAGTTCATAACTACAACTTCACAAATAAGTAATTGGTTGAAAGGCCACTGTCACGGTCATCTTAACATGACATTGATATTTGTTTTCAAAATTGTTTACATGATCCAAATTTATTTGCTGTACCTTCAAAAAGGTAGGTGAAAAGGTCACATCCAACGTTATCCTAGGATTATGTTGATATTTGTTTTGAAAACTGTACACATGGTCCAAATTGTATTGCTGTAGCTTTAAAAAATAATAAAGGTCAAAAGGTCACAGTCAATGCCCTCAGAGGACAAACATTGATATGTATTTTCAAAACTCTACACAACTTTCATTACTCTAACTTCAAAAATAAGATAGTAGGTCAAAATTTCACATTCAATGTAATCCAAGGATTACATTAACCTTTAAAAAGAGCAATACTTACCTGAACAGTGACTATTTTGAAGAATTAATAAAATATAAATCCATTCCCTCGTTTCTTAAAATATACAATAATTTAATCTCCAACATAAGACAATTTAGCAAGATTTTCTGCCCTTGCTTCAAGAATAAACTTAACAACTTTTAGATTTTAATGAATGGTGTTTATAAAAAACGTGTAACCCACGGGGTGGGGCAAATTATGACATCAGTGTAGACAACCACTAGACAATGTTTCATACCAAATGCCTAGCTCTAGGCCTCATAGTTTTGGTCAAGAAGAGTTTTGTGGTTGTTTTTTCTTTAGGTTGTCATGGCAACCAGAGTTCCAAATGGAATTCATTTTATTTAAATAAATTTAAAAGAGCACCACCCAAGGAACATTCCTATAAATTTTCCTCGAAATTGTTGGTTTAGGAGAAGATGATGTTCATAAGCTATTGTTGACGCCGGACGATGGACACCGGACAACGGACTCCAAACATAGACCGATCACAATAGCTATCTTAGGACCATATAGGTAATATATATGTTCGAAGTTTTTATGGCGTGTTCCACGTGAAGGTCAAGTGCTCTTCACCTATTTCTATGTAAATATGAATATAAATTACCGGCACTCCCATTCTCGACAAGGGCATTAAAGGATATGCTTTGAATATTGATTCTCATTTCGTTAGCAATCCCATTTAACACGTGCGCCAATGTTTCAAAATACACTGTTGTGACGTACATCCGGAACGTTAAAAGGAGGCCATCGTTTCTGTGAAAACAATGGAACAGAAGCAATATTCATTAACCTTCTGAGTAAACAATACCCTCCATTATTCATAAGCATTATTCATTCACATTTATTATAAAAGCTCCCGTTTTGCTAACTTTCGTATTTGGTTTTAACTTCGTCTTAAAACAAAAAAGCAAGTTTCCCTCAGTTGATTTTTTACTAAGGTTTTTTTATGAATACTGGTCCTGTATGTCAATAGTACAGCAATAAATCAGTACAAAGAATTAAACATAAACTAACTTTCAATGACATTTTTTGAAACCTCAGAGGATATAAATAATAAAAGTTTACCTATAATTATTAAAAAAAAAAACGAATTTTCACAATCAAGTACAATTCGTTTAAAAGTGAATCCATGATTCAGATTCTTAAAGAAATTGGAATTACTTGTTGAAGTTTTAGATTTGTTAAATTAAACATTAAATTAAACATTGCCCATTTATAAACTCTTGAGCGTTACTAAGACGAAAGACGGGCATCTTAACCAATAGAGCATTCAGATGCATTTGGTGATATATAGTTAATTTCATAATACATTAGACAATATGTCCATGAGTATACACATTAGAAAAGGTACATTGTAATACAAATAAGTCATTAGTCGCAAGACAGGATGTATTAATAGCAAAAATATTATCTGTATAATGCTCATAAGACATACGCATATATGCATAGCCAAACTTCTATTAACAACAGTTTTTCAGAGGTCATCAACGGAAGAAACTTCAATTCGGTCTATATATGGTTTCATAAACATTTTTGTAGGTCGGCATACAATTGACATTCAAGTAAAAGTGACGTTCGTCTTCAAGAGTGTTAAAAAATGGACATTTTTTCATTATCAGACGGGCATGTAGAGACCAGACAATAAAGGATAATTAAGCGATAATATGTTATGTACCAGTCAATTGTAACCACGGCCCCAAGGTCCGGTGGAATACCGGGGAAAGCCCGGGAAATGGGCCGTGTTTTTAACTTCCAGGTGGCCCCGCAGTGCCGGGTGAATGCGGTGGTTTTGTATTCGCAGCAATAATAGCGGGGAATGCGCCTTTCCTAGGATCCCCGAGGTGCGGGGACATTTGGCGGGGATTTTACTAGCTGTTCACCCGCGCACGGTGGGGATTTTACCCGGGCTTGGCTGTTCCGCGGACCTTGGGGCGTGATTACAATTGACTAATGCATTATGCCATCGCCTATTAGATTAAGTACTATAAATAGTAGAAGGTAATTGAAGAAAAGGAAAACAAAAGTCACACAAGTTATACATATTTTGTTTACACGTTTATCTTAAAAAGCAAGTAATATGTGTAACGTAACTAATTATGTAAACAACTGTGCATGTAGTAAACGTATTATGTATAACCTGAACTCAAGCTGTCCGACCTCTATATCGCCAGGCGCTTGACTTACGAGATTTCTAAGCTGCGAAATAGAAGGCAGATTGAAATTTTTCGTATGGGCTCGATAGGGATTTCTTTATTCAAAACGATAAAAAGCAAATAAACATCTGATCGTTTCCAAACAGAAAGTGCTCAGTTCAATATGGCATGAGCTTTGATCAGACACATGCAGGTGACAATAACACAATGACAACCAAGTAGTCAAAATTGTTATGCACAAGTTATGGGCCCAAACGACACTGAACGACAGACGCTAACTTTCAAACATCACATATAGACAAACACGCCTTTGTACGGTCAGTGAAACTCGAGTTCACTGTCACACGAGTCTAGTGTTTAACCTAGTTTATATGGCCAGAACCACTAAACAACAAATAAGAGTGTTTTCTGGTAGCTCCAATAACCATTGGTTCTTTACTGACTTTTTAAAAAAAATTGCCAAGGGAGCTTGTTTATTAATTATTTCCTGTAAAATGAAATTTTTGCTGCACTCACAGAGCTTTCAAATGATTCAAATGATACTAACATACTGTCACATAAGCATTATCAGAAAAGAGTACTTCACTTACTTCTGCTGTGTAGTTCTCTGTTCTGGGCATTACCTTTGCAGACAGTGTTATTTTTCCACCGATGGTGTACTTCGATATAAAATCTATAAGAAATAATATTAATGACATATAAAATACATGATAAAGAATCATGTATTAACCACATTGTTTCGAATTTTAAAAATCAAACATTGTTATTGATAACTGCCAGCCATTATGGTATATACAGCACGATGTAAAAGACAGTACTCGCTATTTGAATAATCAGCCTTATCTTGTAATGGCTCTGTTTGATATCATAACAAAAATAGCTATTATTATTTTCATTTAAAGACAGTTATGCTCTGTTAAATGAGCTGTTCTAATTAACAGTAACTTTTACTTAAATAAACATCCGTTCTATGTCTTTTAATAAGTATGCATAAAATTATTTTTTTTATAATTGAATCACGGCAAAATATTGACCAAAGTTGCTTCAAATAATTTGCCTTCAATGATATTATTATTGTAAGAACTAAAGACGTAAAGAAACAATATCATAACATAACATTAAGAACGGAAGAAATAATCTAACACAAGTATATTCAACGCCTTGTACCGAGTTATATTACGGAACCAACGAAAAGTCCGCACCAACTTCCATACAGCAACACATGACATGAGTATGTTCAAGGATACTTGACTCTGTCATACAGCAACACACGCCATGAGTATGTTCAAGGATACTTGACTCTTCAATACAGCAATGCATGCCATGAGTATGTTCAAGGATACTTGACTCTTCCATACAGCAATACACGCCATGAGTATGTTCAAGAATAATTGACTCTTTCATACAACAACACATGCCATGAGTATGTTCAAGGATGGTGTTGCCTTTTCCATACAGCAACACATGCAATGAGTATGTTCAAGGGTATTTGACTCTTCCATACAGTAACACATGACATGAGTATGTTCAATGATACTTGACTCTGCCATACAGCAACACATGTCATGAGAATGTTCAAGGATATCTGAATCTGCCATGTAGCAACACATGCCATGAGTATGTACAAGAATACTTGACTCTGCCATACAGCAACACATGGCATGAGTATGTTCAAGGATACTTGACTCTTCCATACAGCAACACACGCCATGAGTATGTTCAAGCATATTTGACTTTGCCCTACGGCAACACATGACATGAGTATGTTCAAAGATGATGCTTGACACTGCCACACAGCAACACATGACATGAGTATGTTCAGGTTACTTGACTCTTCTATACAGCAACACATGACATGAGTATGTTCAAGGATAATTGACTCTTCCATACAGCAATACATGACATGAGTATGTTCAATGATATTTGACACTTCAATACAGCAATACATGCCATGAGTATGTTCAAGGATACTTGACTCTGCCATGCAACAACCCATGCCTTGAGTATATCCAAGGATAATTGACTCTGCCATACAGCAACACATGCCATGAGTATTTTCAAGGATAACTGACTCTTCCATACAGCAACACAGGCCGTGAATAGGTTCAATGATATTTGATTCTGCTCTACAGCAACACACGCCATGAGTATGTTCAAGGATACTTGACTCTGCCATGCAGCAAAACACATCCCATGAATATGTTCAAGGATAATTGACTCTTCCATACAGCAACACATGACATGAGTATGTTCAATGATAATTGACTCTGTCATACAGCAACACATGACATGAGTATGTTCAATGATACTTGACTCTGCCATACAGCAACACATGACATGAGTATGTTCATTGATACTTGACTCTGCCCTACAGAAAAACATGACATGAGTATGTTCAAGGGTAATTGACTTTTCCATACAGCAACACATGACATGAGTATGTTCAATGATACTTGACTCTGCCATACAGCAACACATGCCATGAGTATGTTCAATGATACTTGGTTCTGCCCTACAGAAAAACATGACATGAGTATGTTCAAGGGTAATTGACTCTGCCATACAGACACACATGTCTTCAATACATTAAGTGATACTTGACTCTGCCATTCAGTAACACATGCCATGTGTATATTCATTGATACTTGACTCTATCATACGTGGCTCTTCTGTCGCAAATGATATCTGCTTAGCATTATCACACTTCACGGTGATCGTGTTTCCACCATGCTGTATATACTACTCGCAATGAAAGCATAGACATGCCAGGAACAACAATATTATTTGAAAGCAAAAAGTTTGCCTCCTTCACTACGAGCATGTCTGATACGTTCTGCGTTCTGCATATACCACTCGTAAGTAAAGGATAAACATACTTGGAACAACAATATTATTTGACAGCGACCCCTTGTAGCAAAATCTACAGTTGGCAGAGAGTGTGCCTCCTTTGCCAGCCGAGGAGTCTGTGCATGTCAAATGAAGATCCGTCATGCAATTCTCGTAGTCTTTGCATCCTGCCGAAAAGGTGAGGCTCTGTCCGTTATATTCCATTTCTGAGAAACATACCCCCTGTAAAACAAACCAGCTGATTAAACGAGTCCAAAATTTAAACAACGTCTATCACAGCAGTGAAATACACTCTTGAACGCCGCTATCGAACCAGCTCATTAAACTAGTCAATGGAATGAACCATAGCAATCACATGAATTGTTACTACTCCTCTCCACCGCTATAAAACAGAGTGATGCATAAAGGTTCATGACTATAGGAGGGCTATGATATTAGAAACCAACTTAATTTTAAACGTTTGGACACATTTCAATTCAATTATATACTTAAATAGTATGTTCAACACTTTTATGAGAAAATCTTTGCTTATAAACTGACATATGTCAAGAATTGTTCAGTTTCTAGTAATGTGTAGCAATTCTTAAAGCATTATTTTCTTAAACTGTGGTTGTTTTCTACAAAGTGTTTAATACAATCAGTATATTCATGTATTTTTAAATTGTGGTTATCTTGTGTACAAAGTTTCGAAACAATACACCGACAACTGTGGAAGAAATTTGCAACAAAGTTCACCGGCCGACAGACCTACCGACCCATCACCAGTATGATGATTTATTTTATCCAATACATTTGTATAAAATACAGGACAAGAGTTAATTACACATTGACAAGATCTGTCCGAGTCATTTGTTATCACACAAGTGGCAAATCCTGTGAGCCGAATTCATTCAACATAGTGCATGCAGATCTAAATTAATGTGTGTATAACATATACTTATTGTGGCAAATAACTGCCGTTAGATAACCTGTTTACGCTCGCTCATTCTCTTACATCATATTTGTGTTACAACTCACTAAGTGGAATTCGCAAGTCATAAGAAGATAACCAGTTGTATAAATCTATTGATAGATTATAGATAGGTAACACGATTCTTATCTAGTTAACCAGTAATTGTGTTACTTATTGAAATCATGACTAGACTATCTGTTAGTGTTGTACAGCATAAAAAGGTAAGAGGTGGCAGTTCTGGGCACTTTCAAGCCTGTTTAAAGTATCATGTTATTTATTTACCGAAAGTATTAAAGGCCTGGTTTAAGGAATGTTTGGCATGATAATCCCCTGCTTTGCATCTCTTGCTAATTGCACTATTGTCACAGTAGGGGCCAATTTCCTGTGTATTTGTTTATTGGCTCAGGGCCATTTAGGGTCCATTTCTGTAATAAAACTTCCAAAACTGCACAGCAGTATACTCAGATCAGAGATCTGATAAGAGGGATCAAGGCAAGTAGATTAAGATCAATAAACAGGGGTTGTGTTCTGTACACATTTGTTGTTGTTTTGTTGTTGTTGTTTGGGAGGTGTCATTTATATAAGGCTTAAACTAGGCCTTTAACTAGATAGCTAGATAATTATTGCAAAAATAAGTGATTAACACAAAACAATGAGCGGACGGAATCAGGTTATCTTACGGCAGTGATATGCCATCAATTATTATGGATAGCGATGTTCATTTCTGTTTTACGTGAGGATGGTGTGGAACAAGTTTTGATTTATTTCATCCAATCTCGTTTGGTTCTTATATATGGTTCTCTTCTCTAGATAAAGACGTCTTAGTTTCTGTTAATTTATATATTTGTTATAAACTTAGCATACAATATAGTTTTAAAAACGTGGTTCTAAATATGTTTAACTTTAGCACTTATTTATTGGCACTACCAACTCAAAACAATGAAATATGTTGGTATATTACTCTTGATAAACTTACCTTTTCATTTGCGCATTGTTGCTTTTGTAAGCACTGACTGATAGTTTCAACTTGTTGGCATGTGTAGCACGTGGCACTGGCCTGAACTATGTCTGCCAATCAAACAACATGACGTCCATTTATATCATTTACACGTCATGATCCTCTTCATTTGAGGGATGGTAGTGTATTAAGAAGATCCGAAAGATTGTGACAAAAGTACGTTTTCCGAGTGTTAAGTTTAAATAATATGATATTCATTTTTTATTTTATGTTTTAGGTGTATAAATTGAAAACTTACGGTGAAATAAAACAATAAACAAACTGTTTGAAACAGTGCTCTAATTTTAAGCATGCAATAAGAAAGTTTGATTTTTCGGAGATACAAATTACAAAAATGGATCCTTCAAGGACACAAACTATAAAGAGTGATACTTCGGGGACGACAAATATATAGAGTGATACTTTTGGGGCGCAATGTATGAAGAGTGATACTTCGGGACACAAGGTATAAAGAGTGATACTTTGGGGGGAATAAAGTATAAAGAGTGATCCTTCGGTGCACAAGGTATCAAGAGGGATCTTTCGTGGAAATAGTTATAAAGAGTGCTTCTTCGGGGCACAAGGTATAAAGAGTGATCCTCTGGCAAATAAAATAAAACGAGTGATCTTTCGGGGCACAAGGAATAAACAGTGGAACTTCAGGAAGAAAGAGTATAAAGAGTGATCCGTCGGTACACAAAGTATTAAGAGTGGCACTTCGGGGAAAGAAAGTATAAAAAGTGATTATTCGGGGCACAAGGTATAAAGAGAGATATTTCTTGGAATTATGTATAAAGATTGATCCTTCGGGACACAAGAAATAAAGGGTGATCCTTCTGGCAAATAAAATAAAAAGAGTGATCTTTCGGGCACAAGGTATAAAGAATGATCCTTCGAGGATATAAAGTATAAAGAGTAATCCTTCGTGGATATAAAGTATAAAAAGGGATTCTTTAGGGCACAAACTAAAAATAGTGATACTTCGGGGAAATCAAGTATAAAGACTGATCATTCTTGAAATTAAGTATAAAAAGTGATCCTTAGGGGCACAAGGGATAAAGAGTGATCTTTCGGGCAAATAAAATTAAAGAATGATCTTATGGGGCACAAGGAATAAAGAGTGATCCTTTATGGATATAAAGTATAAAGAGTAATCCTTTGTGGATCAAAAGTATAAAAAGTGAATATTTGGGGCACAAGGTAAACAGAGTGATTCTTCGGGGATATGAAGTATAAAGAGTGATCCTTCGGGAACAAAAGGTATAAAGAATGTTCCTTCGGAGACACAATTTTCCCACAAAGCATAATGATATAACCTTCGGAGATGCTAAGTTTGCACACAGTCTATAGGGTTATCCTTCAAAGACACAAAATCGAAAAAGTATTAAAACTTTCCAATCATATAATGGTGCAACACTGTCAACACACCCTAGCACCAGTACTCTATTTTGGGAATCAAACATTCTTTATACTTTGTACCCACCAGTTAATAACCAAACATTCAGTTAGCCAATGATAGTGATATATATTTTGTAAAATAAATACTAGAACATGGCTGCATTACCCAATGAAAGAAATGAAAAAAATACCCAACCGAAGACAATAATAAATGAGTTAATCTAGAGTCAATATAATAGCATATAAAATAACCAGAAAATGCATTTGCCTCTGTTTGATATATTTCTTTTTAATATTTAACCACATGGACTGCTGTACAGCATGTTCATAATATTTTTGTAAACATAAAACTTGTAAACAGTAAAGCTGAAAATAATAAATACCTTCTGAGCACTGAAAACTTCCATCTGCACAGAAGCCATCGATTTGCAGGTCTCTCCCATATCTAACACGTAGGTTGTTTCTAAAAGACTCCACACGTTTCTCTTCACATCCGCATTCGATGTTGTTACCAGTAAGCCATCTGAATTTAATAAAGGCTTTAATCAGTGTGTGTATACCACGTGATAAATTATGTTATAAATGCGACGTCGGAAGGCAACATTTTGCTTTGAATGAAGACTTTAAACAAACATATGTATTATTTTCTTCACCAGTTTAAATGAAACAAAGGGCAGTCTATGCCGCTTACAAAGTCCAGCCTTCGTTTTATTAGGAGTTTGATTAGATGATGAGTTTTCTCAAACACTTCGATAAAACTGTTTCCAAAATAATGTTTTGACAGTGCTCTATTAGGCGGCGGTTTTGTGAAAGTGCTTAAAAAAACTAAACTCTCAATCAAGTGTTAGTATAACACCAAAGGCGAGGCGTTGTAAGCGGCGTTTACTGTGCTATGTTTCATTTAAAATGGCGAATGAATAGTAAAATTACTTTTGTTTTAAGTCTTCGTAAGAAGCAAACCATTGCCTTCTGACGTAGCATTTATGACGCAGGTTATCACGTGGTATACACAAACTGTATAATGCATCATCAATGATATGCACAGTTTGCTTTGTTTAAAAAATATATCAGATATTAATAGTTTATTGATTCAACTGATACCTCATATTTTCGAAAAACAATATTGATCCCAGCTCATTTTTAGTGTATTCGTGTTTGCCATAGATTTTCGACGAATGGCAGAGGTCATGTTTGTAAATTTTCTCAAAAGTGAAATCAGCAGATACAATATATAGAATAAATCATTTGAAACCTTATGGTGAAGACTGAACGGATGTGACAGTTCAGTGAATAGCCAATGAACATCGGGCAACAACGAAGACATTTAGATTTTTTTTATTTTTTTTTTGATAAACATGGTTGATATTTTTTCGTGCATGCCTAAAACTATGAATTTGTGGAAAAGGTGACGTAGAAAACGCACTTTTGTACATTTCACCCAAAAGCGCGTCCGACGTTGTTTACTGACGTCATAAAGCGCAGTAATATCAAATCACTATCGACGTCAAATAGTTCCTTTAAAAAATCGCGCTTTTACGATTATTTATTTTTAATTTTAATTATAAGTATTGTATACTTATATTATTGATTGTGCTTTATTGAAAATGCATAATATACTTTTCATAAACCATACAATAAAAGAAATGAGAAGTGGCGCGTTGTTGCGCGTGACTGATCTTACATGGGGGGTGTAAGACGAGTTTTTCCAGCACCGGTTACGTGACCGGAAACACACGTCCGGTATGCAAGAAAATGTAGTATTTTCTTTTTTCCCCTTATATGCACGATAAAATATTAAGTGTATATATTATAGTGTGCATTCTATTTTTTACCAACTGGATAGCTTACACCGTTGAGAGCATAGGCAATGTGAAGAAAGCGTATCTACTGACATGTTTGATTCTGTTCCATCTCAAGTCCCTAAAACAGACATTTAAAATCATTAACACTCAGTGTCCCATAATCATCGGTATATTATAAAATTGACTCAATACCAAGTGTACAGTTTCAACGCAACTGTCAATTCTGTTTCGAATATAGTTTATGTACAATTTATTTAACATCAATACTGATCATAACATGGAGATACAAATATGTTTCCGGCTATTTATAGTCTTAATTGGTGCATTATGGTATATTATATGCATTACGTTTCTAAAATATTGACATGTCATTTTCCATTTCATTAACGCACCCCATTTGCCATTCGGAACTCCTCGGCCAGTTTCCATCGAAAACAACCTCGGATATACGCCAGTAAATCAGTACAAGTAGTTCATTAACTGTTAAATAATAGTATTAATTAATTGAAGTTTTTACGTGTATTGTGGATGACTAAGTCTTAATTGATTGTTATTGAAGTATATATTGCATAAATAATTATGATTCCATAGAATAAAGTTATTCAGTTATACTGCTAAATTGAAATTACTACGCGATCTACTTGCAGTGAGTTAAACTGTTTAGATTTCTGACATTTTGAACCGTCCATATATATCCGGCTTTGTTTATGATGGAAAATGGCCGAGAAGTTTCGTATTCCCCACTTGCATCCTCTAGTGGATATAAATCAAAATAAAATAAATAAAAAGGAATTACCATGAGTTAAAGTCACACTTTAACAGTAACAAATATCATGCACTAGTAATCTGGCGGTATCCCGATTGTATATACGTACAGCAATCGCAAGTTGGGCAGAAAGTTAAACATCTCATCATTCACTTCCACCAACTGGTTATGAGAGAGATCCCTGAAATACATGAAAATGCGTCTTTTGTAATAGCAAGCACCCATTTATTATAAGATGGCAAGAAAATATTGTTTAATTAAGTGGAATGTAACTGGTCATTTTATATACTCCTCTAATTTTTATTTTGATAGATGAAATCGATAATAACATACACCATTTTTATATACTGCGACTACGCTTTAGTATATAACAGGAACCTTTATTAATCTAAAAGAAATGAACTTACAGGAAACAGACTTCCTTGTCAGCTCCCGGCCCAATAAATGGGACAGTGGTCAGGCGCTGGTAACTGCAGTTATAGACTTTGCCCCCGATTTGACAATCAGTGGTTGAGCCGTTACGCATGGAACATATGTTGATGCTTTCAACAACCCCACAGAGAAGCACGGCTAATCCAACAAAATGGAGCATTGCTCTCTGTGTTTTGTCCTCCTTGTTCATGTTTGCTGGCCACAAATGAAACATCATATTCGGCCGAGTGCCTCCATTTAGGCTATAATAATTAATAGTAGTATACCTCACTTCTATAGAACATATAGTAAAAACGCCAGGGCAATATTTTCGACTATCACCCCGCACTATCACCCTCTGCCGCACTGTCACCCTCTGACGTCATGAAATTGAAAACACGCTACAAATACGCCGCCATGTTGGATTTGTATGTGAACCATTATGATTAATATAAAACTGGCATTGCAACCTTAAAATGCACTAATGATAAAACCTCACTTCTATAGAACATATGAAATTGGCAATACGGTATGAATACGGGATTTACTGATAGTATTTTACTTAAACTTTGTATCATCTGAGCGCTTTGTTTACCAGCCGACAATTCTTGCCAAAATGGCAGCAAGATTCGCAGTTGTCAGTGAAAATGGTAGTTTTAGTCTTTAAAATACTACAGTTTTTGTTCGGTATAATAAAATAGATATTGGCTGCCTTGAGGGTGACAGTGCATATTGTCAACCTTCGGAAAACACTGTCAACCTCGGCTTCGCCTCGGTCGACAGAATTTACCTCAGGTTGACAATATGCCCTCAAGGCAGTCAATATTTATATAATATATCATTGCTTCTGTTTGGGGGGTTTTCTGGCCAAAATTTATACGGTCCTTTGCAAGATATTTTTACAAAGAGTGGTTACATCAGAAAACTAGTGTCAATGAATATTCTCAATCAAACAAGATTTTTGGTGCAATTCGTGCATCTGAAGGATTTATCACCTGTAAAGTATTAATTAAATAATTAATTAAGAAGATGCGTAAGCATATATAAGTCCACATAAACATCGCAATATGCACATATCAATGAGTTGCCCCGTCGGGGATGTTTGGGAGCTGGACGGTGAGGGGGTGAGGGTGTCGCGCTCTTACTTGGAATTTAGAAACACTCCAAGTTCCTTTCCGAAATCCAACCCCTTAAGCAGAACTATATTTCGAAATCCCACCCCTGGAGCAGGTACATTTGTCGAAATCCAAGTCCCTGAAGCAAGAATATTTTTCAAAATCCCTTGGGTCGTATGTCTATGTTTCGGGTTGCGATCTGTGGGCCTGTCAAGATCGCATATGTCGCGAAACAACCACGCTCTTTATCGTCATATATGTCCCCTTCCCCCAACCTCCCCACCCCCTATCAATATTGATTAGTGCATTTATTCCCAGAAAGGTGATATTTCGACACTTGCGCTGGAAAAACAACACACTTTTTGCACGCAGAATTCTGCAGAAACATTTATATTGATGCTACCAGAAAATGGATTGCATGTTGTGGTAGGTGATTTTAGACAACGCCCTGGTAAATTGGCACAAAGTTTAAAACCAAAGTGACAATCAGATAAAACAACATAGCACATCCAAAGAATTACCTCTTGTTGCTCGCCTTTAAGTGCGATTATCAAGCAGAAGGTCGGGTCTTTGCGAATCTGAGTGTGTTGAGATCACTGATTATTATATAAATGTGAAATAATGCACAGTGAAATCGTTAAGTCGAAAAGTCATGAAAAAATCAAAATGGAGCCTTTTTGCGTTTTTATTGCTTCAAATAAGGGTGTTTGATATTGTAACACATATAATTAAACGTAAAATCGCTGAACAATGATAATATTACTAGAACATTCATTATCGATGCACTCGTAAAATCGCTAAACAATGATAATATTACTAGAACATTCATTATCTATGCACTATTAATAATATTGTTTATATATTCAAAAAGGGATGAATAAAAGTCGAAAAGAATGGTTCTGATGAAGGATACTGAGTTTTATTTGAAAGAAATGAGCGTTAAACACGGTATTTCTACATTATGAGACTATAATATACCACAACAAATCTTTAAGCATTCTCCAATAATTAAATATTTATTAGCTTTCTGCTATTAAATACTCGGTTACAATCTTGTTATCAGTATGTAATATTTTACATAAATTCATTGTTTAGTAAGTAGTTAAAGGTTTATCAGTCAAAATTGATGTTTGTTGTACATGTGTATGTATTGATTTTAAATAAAAGTGTCTCTTTAATTAATACTAGTACTTCAAATGAGAAACACTTGTCATTGATTAAATTTACCTCTATTTTTGTGAATATTCATTAAAATGCTAGTATTTCAGAAGAGAAACACGTGTCATTGAATAAATTAACTTTCGATTTAATGAACATTCCTTAAAAACAAATAACTTACCAATTGTTTAATCAACTACTATCTTCACAACGTTTATTTCACAAGTCACAAGTTTATCACTGTCCGTTTATTGGTCGAGTATGATTTAAACACAAGTACAGACATAATACATGTCCGGAAATTTGAATACTTCCAACGCGGATACAAATTTGCACTTATTTTGATACATCTTGATTCGGCTACTCATTACAATAATTCGTTATGAATGTAATTATATAATACGCCAAAAAATGCAATTTACTCCAAATACATATTTTCAGTTAATAGTTATGATATGGTATCCACCATCTGGACTCATGTGCATTTTGGCTTTATCGTTATTTGAATCTCAAGCACATGTCATAATTTTCATATCTTCTAACAACTTAGGCATGCATTAAGTGCACAAACGGTCATTGTTTTCAAATTCATATCATATTGTCAAATAGACATGCACTTTCTGATAGCTATCAAAGTTAGTAAGCGAATGGCAGCTCAATGAATGCGGATACTGTAAAATCTAACTTAATGATAATAAATGATAATAATACAAAAGTGTTTCCTCTTTCATCCCAGAATGTTGTGATCGGTTGTTCCCAGCCAGTGTCACAATAATAGCCAAAACTGTGCAAATAAGGATATGACATTAATCATACCGGACATTTTTCAAATAACGATGTAGTTTCCGAATACTTAAAGAAATGTAATTTTCTATGTTTGAATGCAATGAATTAGTATTAGTATTATTAGAAAATTGATTTCCCTTTGTATCGATAAATAACTCCGTCAGGTGTCGCAAGTTTAAATAGTTGCACGAGGTTTTCGTGCAAATCTCAGTTTAGGCTCATTCAGCTTTGGGCAGCCGATGAACACGAACGTAAATTTTTTTCGTCTGCTTACTTTAACAATGACCGAGGAAAAACCACGTGGCGGTACAGAAATAGAAAATCAATTACAGCAGGTTTTGATTTAACTGCGACACCAGAGAAAGGAAGTTTCATCTTTACGAGAAGAATTTCAGGGAAACAATTATACTGTAAATTCTGAGGTGAAAAAGTTAAAAATTGCTAAAGACTTAGTTTGGAAATTTCATGGAAATAGTGTTCAATTCGACTTCAACGCGGAGTTGGAAGATATCACTAAACAAGCCAGCTGGGCTTTGGAGCACAGTAAAGTTGATTACTGAATGGAACTGTTGAAAAACGTAACAGAGAAACTCCGTAAGCGTAACAAGCTCATACGGATAGCGGACTCGTCTCCAGGTGGTTGGGAGACGGTTAGACTGTACGAAGCTAATCCGATAGCGAGCGACAGCGACGATGAGGCAAAAATCTACTAAGCAGAAAACCGGGCTCTCAAGCTCAAGCGTCCTGCGACGAAGTGTAAGCCCGCACCTGCAACTGTTAGTCGTGCCAGTGACGCTAATAATGTGTCTCCATTTCCGGTTTCTAACAGACCAATGCTGCAGCAGCCATTTCCTGCCAGATCCTTTCGAGGTTACCAGGGAGGTCCAGTCATTCCGGTCTTCGGAGCAAGTCCCATTAACAGAGGGTCGTGCTTAGCTTGTGGAGACTTCCGTCATTTCCGGAGAGAATGCCCCCATGTCATTAAGTCCGAAAATGGAGACCAGCCTATTGCAAAGAAATTATTTGGACATGAAAGACGAGTATAATTTTGACTATGAACGTTTCACTCACGATTATTATGAATATGAACAGGGCCAAAAGAATATTCTTGTTAAAGGTAGACTTAAAGAAAATTTACAATTTTGGAAAGATATCCATGCTAGCAGTTTTATAACGGATTTGATAGAGTTTGGTTACAAAATCCCATTTTTCAGTATGCCTTCTAAATGTTTTGTTAAAAATAATAAGTCTGCATTGCAGGAATCTGAATTTGTATCTGGAGCAATTTAAGATTTGTCAGATCGAGCGTTGATACAGAAATGTAATACAGCTCCTCTTGTTGTGAACCCACTGACAGTTTCTATACAAAGTTCTGGGAAGAAAAGATTGATTCTTGATCTCAGGTTTGTAAATAAGCACTTATGGAAACAGACCGTTAAATATGACGACATTAAAGTTCCACTCGCTTTTTTACAAAAAGGGTATTTCATGATAAAATTTGATCTAACCAGTGCTTATCATTTTCTTGAAATTTTCTTGCCACATTGTTCCTAGGATTTGCATGGCAAGATGAAAGAGGTTCTGTATCGTACTATAAATTTTTAGTATTGCCTTTTGGACTTTCTTCAGCTTGTTATGTTTTCACTAAATTAACTAGACCGCTTATTTCAAAATGGAGAACTGAGGGAAAGTTAGTATATATGTTTTTAGATGATGGTTTTGGATGCAGTGATTCGTACGAGGGTACTTTACAAATCGGGTTTGAAATAAAAAAAGGATTTGCTGGCCTCTGGGTTTATTCCTAATGCAGAAAAGTCTGTATGTCTCCCGGTTCAAAGTTTTATATATATAGGGACATTGCTTAATTCTAAAGAAGGCAATATCTTTATACCCGAGAGTAGATTGATGAAGGTCAAAAATACTATAATCGATGTTTTGACAGCGCTTAAAGTACGTAGACGTGTAGACGGGAGAAAACTAGCCAGCTTAGTAGGTCAGATAATTTCATAATTTTATGACACGGTGTTTGAGAATTGACATAGTACAGGCAAAAGGTTGGGATTCGTATATTAAGTTGTCTGATGAAAGTGTATGTCAGATTAAATTTGGGCAGAAAAACTTGGACTGTATTAATAGCAGAGATATTTACGAATCGCACAAATGCTCTAAAGTAGTATATTCTGATGCATGCTGTACTGGTTATGCTGGTTATGTAGTAACTGCAGAAAACGAGGTTTCCCATGGAATTTGGTGTGAAGAGGAGTCTGTGCAGTCTTCTACATGGCGTGAACTTACTGCAGTTTATAGAGTTCTTCAATCATTGGCGCATTTGCTAGCAAATCAGCGCGTTAAGATACAGATTACAAATCAGTAATTGAATTTGGTTGTTTGTCATTATTTCGGAGATAGTAAATGGAAAGGGAAGTAAGCTTTGTTAAAAATATAATCAGTTGTACATGTAATTTCACTGAGAACGGAAGTTTCGATTTCCTATTCTATTTGATATCAAAATGCTACGTACTTGAACAATTTAAATTGTTCACTCCTTATTTAAAACCGCTGCCAAAAAAACAACAGCATACCCCTTCCAAACCAAGTACTTTTGAGCTGAAATATCAAATATTTTGAGGATGGCGAAGTAAATAACCTTAAAGGTCGTCCAGCATATGAAAGCTAGTAGACAGTCATTTCGCAACGACGCCAACACCACTAGCTTAACAATATACTTGCCATAATCGTAAGATTAGCACGATTACCGAGTAACGTTTCTGTCTAAGGATGTATTTCTCTTTCTAACAAACACGCTGAACAAAAAAGACGATGAGGATTTATTAAAGGATATCTAAGCAACATATCATCAATTCATTTTAATAATAGAATAAGAACATAATGAATGATTAAATCTTTAAAGGGATTGTACTCAACAATTCAACTCAACTCAACTCAGAAGGATTTATGCACCACTTCTCTAACGTCTTTAGCTGTTCAAATAGTCAAGATACCCTCGCTTACCGTGACGAGGCCGAACTAAATAGCTTTCTGAACGTAAATAGTGAAAATCGAGACCTTTCCCACTTTATCACACTTCCCTTCACACCGGAAGAAATACAAAAGGTCACACAGGCACTCGCCAAACACAAAAGCCCTGGTCACGATGGTAAACTGAACGAGCATGTATTACTAGGTGGGCCAGCAATAACTAGAGCGCTCACATTCTTATTCAATGCTGTAATCAAGCACGAGTCATCTCCAAGCGCATGGAAAACAAGCGTACTGGTTCCAATTTACAAAGGCAAAGGTAAAGATAAGCGAGATCCATCAAGCTATAGACCAATATCTCTTATACCTTGTTTTTGTAAAATCTTTGAAAAGCTCTTGGCCGACAGAATATACGCCAACCTTTTACTAAACAAGTCACTATTTCCTAGTCCCCAACAAAACGGGTTTCGAAAGGGTCTCAGCTGCTTGACAGCCGCATTTAACCTCCAGGAAATGATTTACCACGCTGTTGACAATGGTAGTCACGCGTACGTAGCATGCCTAGATCAAAAGGCTGCCTTCCATACTGTCCGACACCAAGCACTCTTACTTAAACTAGGTAGACTTGGTATCAAAGGTAAACCCCTACGGATTATCCAATCCTCATATATATCCCTCAGATGTATTATCCGCGTCGGTCAAGGCTTAACGTCAGACGCCTTCGACGTCGTACGTGGCGTCAGACAAGGTGGGGTACTTTTCACTTTCTACTACCTGGTGTATATAGACGCGTTATTACGACATCTCTCCAGTTGCCTTCTGTGAATTCCGGAAGTCCCGCATTTGCAGACGACATATCACTCGTCGCTTTCTGTCCCTACGACCTCCAGTGTATGGTCGATATAGTCTACTCGTATTGTCAACGTTGGAACATAGAAATGAATGTCAACAAATCTGATGTAATAGTATTTTCACCACGCCGCAGCGTCCCCCAAATCCTTATCATGTACGGTGAGCGTATCATCCAACAAGTCACATCCACTTCTCATCTAGGTATATTGCAGGATTCAAACTTAAAACTGCACGGACGCATAACACAACGCATTCAAAAAGCGAAAAATGCCCTATTCTCTATGGTCGGGCAGGGTGTCCATCCGTTCGGAGTAGGCCCTCTCGTTTCATGCAGCTTATACCAAAAGTTTATTGTCCCGATAACACTTTACGGCTCTGAACTATGGAACAACATGACCGTAAATGACACAAAAACAGTCGATCGATTTCAACACTTGTGGCAAAGAAAGTGCAAGGTTTTCCCTCCCAAGTTAGATCTGATATGTCGGAATCCATGCTCGGACTTAACCGCCTCTGTGGCCAGATCGATAAACGCAAACTGATGTTTTTGTATAAAAGTTTGCCTCAACATTGTATAACGAAAGAGATTTTCATCAGGAAATATTGTATGTATTTGGAAGACAATTACTCTGTTAAACTTGGTTTTATCCCGGACATATGCAGAATACTCACAGTACAATTTGCAATTTTTACTTAATGAGTACCTTACCGTGTCATTTCAATTACCACTCAAAACAACATGGAAAAGGATTGTTAATAACTCAGTCAAATTACTAGAACTCAACTCCTGGAAAAATCGAACCGCAAATGACTGTGACTTTATATTGTTTCGAATCCTCCACCCTGTAGTCTCGCCTTCTATAATATACTCTGTTTCAAGAAAAAGTGTATTCAGGGAGACTCTTAGATTAATAGCAAAACTATGGTGCAGATCAGCTGTGCTTGCGACAAGAACCTGCATTAAATGTGACAGGATATACCAGGAAGAACTGACACATGTTCTGTGTGAATGTAAAGCTACACTATTCCAAAAAGCAAACTTTAGAAACCAACTAAAAGAAGCTTTCAACCACGACTTTTGTGACACTCTTTCTTCTCTTGACAGCCTTACCTGGTGCGTAAAGGTTTTACGGGCCCCAATCGAGCCACTACTGGAAATCGATCAACACGTCGTATTTTTGAAATTATGTTTTAAATTTATTACAAGCTGTTTAAACAGATACTTTTACTAACTATTCGTTAGTAAAATCCAAGCTCTACATTGTGCTATTTCGTCTAGGCGGGAACGACCATGCAACATAGTGACATTTTTCATATAAAACTGCAAGGCAATTTATGGATTATTCTTATCAATTAATCTATGCTCATGTTATCCTTCTAACGTAAACAAAATTATGTATGCTACAACTCGCTGATCCAAATCTCTTGTATTTCGTTTTGATAAGATTTTTGCATCCAAGCGGCGAATCACATACAACTATACTATCATGGAAGTCAAATAGACTAATCTTATTTGCATGTAGAATATAAGCTTTCTATTTATACTTAGATAAGAAGCTCTATCCTGCAATGTTTGTATAAATATTTTGACACCAATACGCAATAATTTTGAACTGTACTATTATTATACATATATTGTATACGTTCTATGTCTATAAATGTTTGTATATACCATGAATATCTCCAGCCATGGGGGAAATAAAGATGTTGAGTGTATAATGCATTGGAATTTACTAACTGAAGTACCACATAGTTTACAATTAATTTATTTTTCGCAGTTTTTTCGTATTTTTCCATTAAAAAATATTACTAGGTATATCTACCTAGTAGAATATATTCCTTATGCGTGATTGGCTAATCGATGTTATCACGTGATATGACCATGTTAGGTATATAGCTTAAATATTCTGTGTTGAGTAAGCCCTCGTAGCACAGTGGATACAGCACTGGACTGTAATTTTGGCGACACCTTTTCAAACCCGGTCTCCGACTCTTTTTTTACAATTATGATATCAAAGAGTAAAACATTTCATTAAATAATTGTCCTGAGATCCGTTACAGAAAAAACTTTTTGGGTGCCAATCTGGTGTACAGTCCTTGACCCTGTGTTAAGCAGTTTCTTACATCATAAATTTATATCTGGCAATCTTAACCAGAACCATTTATATATTATAAATGTTTATTGGAAAGCATATACAGTAGACATAAGCCCATGAGTACAAAATACAATGGTTGATCATGCATCAAAAATGGCGAAAAATGTATATGAAAACGTCCTTAGATATAGTGTCAAGAGAGGATAGTGCTATGCTTTAACATTATAAGTTGGGATGAAACTCTTGTTTAAGATATACGAAAACACACACACACATACACACGCACACACGCACGCACGCACGCACGCACGCACGCACACTTCACTCCATTTTAATCTGGTTAAATCATTTTCAAAATATTACTGCGGTTATATGATTTCGTTTAATATTGTTCTTGATTTTAGGACAAGTGCCTTTTGTTGTCATATTCATGCATGCTACTCCTATAAAAAAAGGTTGAAAGAGTTATAAAATGTATCATTTTTTAAGGTTTTACTTTATGGTGTAAAGCTATTCGTGCATAAATGCCAACACTGTAATGGGAGTTAAAACAAATACAATAAGATCAAACGCGCAGCCAACGCATGAGATGATTTGCAAAGCAACCTTATTTCCCTCGCTGATGCCATTCTCCAGTACCATTAATACCACGGGAATAATAAAGGAGATGCCTTCACAGTTCGAAGCCACCTGCGCACTATCATATTGTATCGGTATAATTAAAATGTCAATAAAAACCCCAAAAATACATTACTTCGAAAAATATATTTTTGTACCATTACATTGGTCAATTTTTTAACAGAAACGTTCAAACACATTATTGAAGGTGTATTATGTGTCATATCGTTTTTAAAGCATCCCTTATCATGAATTGTTCATTACAAATACAACTTTTAATAAGCGCCGCAAACCATTTTTAGGTTTTCTATTTGGACTGTAAACATTTGTGGACCATGATCAAAGCCAAAATATATATATGAGTGCAGTGGCAGCATTATGTGTCAGCGCCTCCAGCTACGTTGACAATACATCCATTCGGTTTTCACTCCGCATTTTGTCATAAACCCAATACAGGCAACAGCTGTCACGCCCTGACTGAAATAAAAAGTATATTAGAAATTCGGAGAGAATATCGGTTTTATTTCGAGAAACATATATGAGTTTTGGTTTCTTCTGAATGTCATTGATAAGAAATTAGATTAAACGCACAGATATCTGATGAAGACACGACTTGTCAGTATCACAAAGTAAAACATACTACACTTTTAGTTAAACCTTATTTTTTCCTGAAGCTTACAATGCTGTTTGAAAAAAATGGAGTCAGGTGGGTTTTGATCAATGTTAAGAAAACTTAAAGAAAAGTCATACCAGACAATTGATATCAAATTATAATATGTCATTCTTTGGACACCATGAAGGCTTTGCCATGAAAAATATTTCATATTTGAAATAACGTCTCGCACAGAATAAGCAAAGTTTCAAAGAAATTCTTAATAGCTTGTAGAAACATTTTATCTGCGATAATCAGTCAAAAAGTTCCTTCCTATCATAAGGAATGTCTCAAGAAGCGGAATCGACAAGATCGTATACGTAATTAGCCTATTTTTGTTCTTTTCTTTTTTGAAGAACAGTCGCATTAATGATATCTAAGTCGGACCTGTTAGCGATGTTAAGTTAATAGGTAATTGTAGGTGAAGACAGCCTTAATATATATAAACAAAGATCACTATATGTAAGTTTGTATAAATTTAGGAATCTTCTCCCTTTAAATAGTTTTGACGCTCTAAATCATTGAAAATGAGTCTTGGGCAATTATTTGGGCTAAATAAAAATGCGATACTCACACATGTTACCCTTTTGTTTATTCGAGTAAACTTGGATTAGCTTATATGTAGATTAAACCATTTCCCTTAGGAATATACTGTCTTAATGAAGTGTAAGATCCTAATTAGAGGATAGCAGCAGATTAGTGTCTCTTTTTTTTTCGGGAATGGCCCGCAACATATTGATTATGTGTAAAAACATACAGTAGTTCAATGCTCTATACATTTTGTTAAAACAAAACACATTAAATCAATGAATTTTATTTTCAGAAACAGAAATTCGAGTTTTGGGATGGTTTCAGTGTCGATTTCAACATTGAGGATTTTGTCAGTTTGTTCTGAGCTGCTGTTTCTGGTGTCTGTGATTTATTGGTCTTTGTCGTATTTCTCAAGAGTTAGATAAGGCATTCAGAGATGAAGACATTCCGTTAAAATAATCTGAAAACAAAGAAGTTCTTAATAGGGTCACGGTACGGTATTGTTTTTAATAACATGTATATTTGACCTTGGCACAGAGAAGCTTTATGCAAAGCCTGGGTTATAGACCATTAAAATGAAACTTGAAAATAAGTACAACTTTGTTATTGTGTAATGGTCTAAATAATGTACACCTCCTATCAGTTTACCTATTTCAAATGTAAGAAAGCTAAGGAAACGGTACCACTCCACTAATCACTTAAACTAAGATGACAATTATCTACCTTAAAATGATTCCGTGATGAAATTAATATTGACTCATCACTTTTACAACGTGTTCAGCTCAAACTCTCCTTTCTATGTCCGCTGGCTATGTTCCAGCAGTTCCATTGCATTTTCGTCATTAAGTGGACTAGATGATATCTCTGCGTCACGCCATGTGCTGTGATATCAACTGAAATGTAGCATTCCATTTATTAAAATGACATTTTCGCGAAATAAGTCTGCTTTAATGAAAGTCTATATCATAATGGAATGGACTTATAAAGAACCACACGAATACTCTCAAACGTTCGCAATGGTACATGTTGTTCCAACAAATTGGAAACCGTCAACAAAGCAATAATAAAAAATGAGCTCTTTCTTTTCTGTTTTATCATCAAATGAATTTATTATTTATACCTATGTACTATTACTATGTTATTGTTTTACAATTAAACAGACATTGTGTCATAATATGGTTCTCAGCAAACTACATACGTTATAATCAAGGACAGTAAGAACATTTTATCTAAACATTAATGTCTAAGAAGGCTCTAAGATTTTATATAACCATTCGCTACAAAATTGTATATAATATATCTGATGAAATCGAAGTCAGGAAGCGTATGTACTTGCAGTTCCTGATTGCTGTCGGTAGGGACACTTTAGCTGTAACACGTGACCTTGTGATGAATCGGGCCATGTAAACATTTCACGAACCTTGCAAGGGTCCGTAATAAGCATTTAAACAGTATGTTTGCAAAATTTCTAGGTAAGTTGTGGATCAGAAATCGCTAGTAATTGTCGTAAAAGTAAAAAAGAAATAGGTTAATTATGTTTCTTTTGATTCGATTTATTTTCGAGATCTATAATAAGAGCATTTCTTTCCCTAAATTACATTAACTATGATAAAACTAAAACCCTAACTCAAATGCAAAAAAGTTGTAAATATCATGTAATTGATCTGTCGAGGCATATTCCAAAATATGAATTGAATATAATTAAGGGAGACTATTCTGTAAAATCTGAAAAATGACCTTCCCACATTTGAAATATTTCAATATATCAAAACTTAACATAGTTATTGATACAATATATTAGATAACAATCAAACAATAATTCCTTATATCGTTAGCCTCAACTTGGTAAAGTATAAAATATTTTGAGAAATTCAATTGTTGAGTGACCGGTCTTTCTTACAGCAAAATAAAATTACTATGTATGTGATATATTATTTTAATGCTGTTTCCATGGACATCAAAATTTCAATATATCTTCCAGAAGTAAGTCATTTACTTTAGTTGATATAAACCGTGGTAAATATTGGTACGGAAAGCGGATTCAACACCGTGGCACATTTGATTGATGCTATCGAAACTTAAATTGAAAGATGCTCAAATACATTAGACACATGTACTGGAATGTTCTTTAAAGGGCATCCTTTTTATTGTATTTGGATTTATGTATATGCTCATTATATTGAAAAACACAAATATTAATCGCATTCTAAATGTTTGAAATTTCGAAACTGTTGTAAACAAAAGCATAACAATAAACGAACAGTAGTCAGAAAAAAATGCGTTTGGAACATTCGAGGAAGGAGTGCAACAGTTCTAAATGATCATATTCATATAATGACTTTAATAGCAAACTTTATTTCGTCAAAATTTAAGTAAAACTCACTCAAGTGATATAAAAAGAAAACTCTTAATCGTACATACTTCGGCATGGAGAGGAATATGCCAAAAAGAATGAGTAATGTGACTTATAAAGCAAGCTAACAATCATTACATGGCCTCTACAAAACGTAAAAATGTTTTATTTCTATTTTTGTTCATAAATAAGTGACTGATTTTAACAAGAAAATTCAATTTCCAATTATTTTTGCTCGATCTGTGGTTAAAAGTTCAACTGGCACATTTTACACAACAGTGCGTGACTGCTTCTTTTCACAGAGTTGCTTAATTGGGATCAAATTTAGTAATGGAATCATTGCACGCAAAGATCAATTATAATACCCAATAGGTATGTATGTAGGTAGATAGGTAGGTAGTAATGGTTATCTTGGTATTGGAAAGCCAGGTTACAAAACTGAGAAGACTGCAAAATAATAATACAAATGTCGTACCACTGGATATGTCGAGCAATTTTATTTTTTTGGCGGAAAGTGGTCACTAGAAATTAGGATTTATTAAAATCATGCAACACTGATTTTCAAATTTGGGCAGACGCACGTGATTGAACTCAGCTCATAATTTTAGATCAATGGGGCGAATTCCCATACGTCTTGAGTCCGAGTTTGACACACACAAAAACTGCACATCTTCACTTAGTTGAGCAATAATGGTAAATTTGCCTTATATGTAGCAAATACCACGTTTAACAATGATTTACACATTTCCTGTCAAAAATAACTTCATGAAATAAAGTGTATTTCATTAAAGGGCTTTCGTTCAAAATATGAGCCTCAAACTCTTTTCACAGAATAAGTAAATATGAGCTATTCCTTCTCTGCAAATTAGTCAAAGAAATGGATTAAAGTATTTTAGGTTGATGTATTACCATATTCACTAATGTCTTCAGTATGAGTTTGAGACCTTGACTCAAAATAGCAAATTTTTAAATATCAAAAACAACATTTCTCATCAAGTTATTTTTGTCAAAGTATTTAAGATTTCGAGCATGAAAGTAATTTGTTTTTGACAATATTTCATTGTCGTTTGGGCTCTGGCCTTGTGCACCAAAGCAGGGGTCATTTTTGTTCATGTATTGCAAGCAACTGAAAAGGATACACAGTATTGTACTGTTAGCATCTCTTCTAGAGCGTTGTCTTCATAATTATATAATATCAATTATTGCAAAGGGTGATCGAATGAATATATACCATGATGTTCATCGTGTAAAAACATAAAAAGCCCCAAAAACGCCAACACAAACACTTCCATAATAACAGTAAAATGTATTGGGACAAAAGCACTAACAGAATGTTTCAATTAAAGAATGGAACTATTTAGAATGTGTTCAGGCTCAAAATTTCAAAATTTGTCTACGTGCATACCATAACGTCAAATGCAGGCCGACTGATTTCAAAAAAATGTGTAACACCGAGTTGACGCAGTCAAAATCTGGGTTAAGAGCTAATGTAGCATTCTAACCATAATTCTGGACAGGGTTTACACTGACGACGTTCAGACGGCCAGAGTTTTGAAGGTGCTCAATGAGTTAACAACCGCGGTCTGTACATCCCAACCAAACAGTGCTTTACTGAAGCATTGTCAATCTGCGTTAGCCTCTACGTCTAAACTACTTACCACAGACTTAACATTGGTGACAGAAGATACATGCTTCGTTCTGGAAACGAAGTTCATTTTATGCATAAAAGACTTGACCGATTGTTGTTAGAACAAACAGGAAAGCTCATATCACTTTTGATCGGTAAAGAGCTTAGCGTCATGTCCCATTGCAAATGCACATATGGCTCAGGATGCCGTTTCATAAACGGTATTTCGTAAGAATTATCTTAGTGTAATATTTTTTATCATTTTACTTCTAAATTCTGTATATGATTGACGTTCGAGTACGGCTGATCTGTCAGTAGAAAGAGATGGTTATTCCACCTTGGTTCTACAGACAGGTGGCGCAGTTCTGTTCCTTCTTTTACATATATAGTTGGTCCCTGCAGCCACCGGTCATGGAAAACCGTCCGGCCGTTTTAAATGCCTAGTTTCAGGAATGATTGGCATGACAATCCCCTGCTGTGCATCTCCTGCTAATTGCACTGATGTCACAGTAAGGGCCAATTTCCTGTGTACTTGTTTATTGGCTCAGGGCCATTTAGGGACCATTTCTTTTATAAAACCTACAAAACTGCACAACAGGATACTCAGATCGAAGATCTGATAAGACAATAAGGCAACTAGATTAAGATCAATACACATAGGTTGTTTACTATACACGTTGTTTTGTTGTTGTTGTTTTTTTGTGTGTTTTTTGTTTGTTTGTTGTTGTTGTTTTTTGTTTGTTTTTTTGTGGGGTTTTTTGTTGTTGTTTTTTGGGGGGTGTCACTAATAGCAGGATTAAACAAGGCCTTTAAATGTAAAACTAATGTTTAAAGATGTTGACTTGTAAAAATTATTTCATATTTTGCAATTTTATTTTGCAAATGCAGATTTTCAATGACTTGGCCTTAACATACAATCTATGTATTTACCAATAAATGTAGGTTCATACACTATTCTCACCGTGCCAAGTCCAGCAATCAAGCCACTGCGTCATCTTTGAGCCAACTCACTGCAAGGGGCATCTCTTCCGGTCGGATGGTTGGACATCCGGTACCATGGATACTGAAACATGAACCACAAGCATTAACTTCATTACAAATGAAGACATTTCTAATAAAAACAAGTCTCAGATCAAATAAACAAATGTAAAACATATGAATTCAAGTGGTTATAAACAAAAATCATTCAAAAAATATTGATAAATAGGTTCATTAAAAATGTATTGCCATTACTTCAATTTCTTAATTTTTCACTTCATGAGCCTCTCTTACCAGTCTATTATCAACAATTTTCAAACTAAAAACCAAAACGCCACCCAATTATTATCATATAATGATATACATAAAAAAGGAAGAAACAATTTCTGCTACTCGTGTTCGGTTTAAGAAATCTTGGGAAACATGCAGGTGCCTTTTGCATTTTCACTATAAGATTTCAAAACACAACAAAAATGCCTTTTCAATTTTTATGTATTTCTTTAGTAGAATTTGGTTGTATTAATAAGGATTATTTCTAAAAATAAAATAAGATTTATGATGAACATTTCATTTAAAGTTAATAGATTATAGTTTATAAATGATTAGCTCATGAAGTATTAAGTGACTACTATTAAAAACATTCCTTTTTAAGCTATTCTGTTTTTTTTAAAAAAAACTTCATTAATCAAATGGTGCACATATTTACCTTTGCCATAATTCAAAATGCATAACTGATTTTGTTTTTAACTTTTAACCACGTATTAACGAAAACGTCTACAAAAATACATAACTTTCTTGATGATATGTCCACAGGATCTGGTGCAAACAAACCTTTCATTGTAGCCCCATACCACCAACCTAAACAAATATCTAAATTACAAAAAGTTAATACATTTTAAGAACTCAAAGGTAAGTTAGGGGTCTTATCAATAAACAAGAGTGCAGGGGAGCGAATTCCAATGTGTATGGTTCGTTCTTCAAAATGCAAAAAATACTAGAAATCACCGTCCATAACATACTTAACCCTTGTACACTGAACTGTTAGCACAATTTCATCATTATTACCATTATCTATGTATTTACAATAAATGTTAGTTTCATACACTATTCTCACCTGTCCAAGTCGAGCAATCAAGCACACTGCGTCATCTGTGAGCCAACTCCACTGCAGGGGCATCTCTCCGGTCGGATGGTTGGACACTTCCGGTACCATGATACTGAAACATTGAACAAAGCATTAACTTATTCAAATGAAATGGACATTTTTAATAATAAAACAAGTCTCAGAATCAAATAAACAATGTAAAACATATAATTCAAGTGGTTATAAACAAAAATCATTCAAAAATATTGATAAATAGGTTCATTAAAAATGTATTGCCATTACTTCAACTTCTAATATTTTTCACTTCATGAGCCTCTCTTACCAGGTCATTATTACAATTCAAACTAAAATCAAAAACGCCACCCAAATTATCATATAATGTAATACATAAAAAGAAATAAACAATTTCTGCTACTCGTGTTCGGTTTAAGAAATCTGGGAAACATGCAGGTGCCTTTTGAATTTCACGATAAGATTTCAAAAACCAACAGAAAATGCCTTTTCAATTTTATGTATTTCTTAAGATATAGATTTGAGTTGTAAATAAGGATTATTTTCAAAAAATAATTGATTTTATGATGAACATTCATTTAAAGTTAATAGATTATAGTTTATAAATGATTAGCTCATGAAGTATTTAGTGACCTACTTATTGAAAACATTCCTTTTTAAGCTATTCTGTTTTTAAAAAAAACAACTTCATTACAAAATGGTGCACATTATTTATCTTCTGCCAAATTCAAAATGATAACTGATTTGTGTTCACTTTTAACAACGTATTAACGAAAACGTCTACAAAAATACATAACTTTCTTGATGATATTGTCCTCAGGATCTGGTGCAAACAACCTTTCATTGTAGCCCCATACCCACCAACCTAAACAAAATATCTAAATTACAAAAAGTTAAATACATTTAAGAACTCAAAGGTAAGTTAGGGGTCTTATCAATAAACAAGAGTGCAGGGAGCGAATTCCAATGTGTATGGTCTGTTCTTCAAAATGCAAGAAAATACTAGAATTAACCGTCCATAACATACTTACCCTTGTACACTGACTGTTAGCACAATTCTCATCAGTATTACCATATATCTATGTATTTACCAATAATGATTAGGTTCATACACTATTCTCACCTGTCCAAGTCCAGCAATCAAGCCACTGCGTATCTGTGAGCCAACTCCACTGCATGGGGCATCTCTTCCGGTCGGATGGTTGGACACTTCCGGTACCAGGATACTGAAACATTGAACCAAGCATTAACTTATCAAAATGAAGTTACATTTCTAATAATAAAAACAAGTCTCAGAATCAAATAAACAAAGTTAAAACATATGAATTCAAGTGGTTATAAACAAAAATCATTCAAAAAATATTGATAAATAGGTTCATTAAAAATGTATTGCCATTACTTCAATTTCTTATATTTTTCACTTCATGAGCCTCTCTTACCAGTCTATTATTAACAATTTTCAAACTAAAACCAAACGCCACCCCATTATTATCATATAATAATACATAAAAAAGGAAGTAACAATTTTCTGCTACTCTGTCGGTTTAAGAAAATCTTGGAAAACATGCAGGTGCCTTTTGCATTTTCACTATAAGATTTCAAAAACCAACAGAAAATGCCTTTTCAATTTTTATGTATTTCTAGATAGAAATATGAGTGTTAAATAAGGATTATTTCTAAAATAATTGATTTTATGATGAACATTTCATTAAGTTAATAGATTATAGTTTATAATGATTAGCTCATGAAGTATTTAGTGACCTACTTATTAAAAACATTCCTTTTTAAGCTATTCTGTTGTTTTTTTAAAAAACTTCATTAATCAAATGGTGCACATAATTTACCTTTGCCATAATTCAAAATGCATAACTGATTTTGTTTTAACTTTAACAACGTATTAACGAAAACGTCTACAAAATACTAACTTTCTGTGATATTGTCCTCAGGATCTGGTGCAAACAAACCTTTCATGTAGCCCATACCAAAACCTAAACAAAATATCTAAATTACAAAAAGTTAATACATTTTAAGAACTCAAAAAGGTAGTTAGGGGTCTTATCAAAAACAAGAGTGCAGGGGAGCGAATTCCAATGGTATTGGTCTGTTCTTCAAAATGCAATAAAATACTAGAAATCACCGTCCATAACATACTTAACCCTTTGTACACACTGTTAGCACAATTCTCATAATTATACCATTATCTATGTATTTACCAATAAATGTTAGGGTTTCATACCTATTCTCACCTTCCAAGTCCAGCAATAAGCCACTGCGTCATCTGTGAGCCAAATCCACTGCATGGGGCATCTCTTCCGGTCGGATGGTTGGCACATTCCGGTACCATGGATACTGAAACATTGAATCAAAGCATTAACTTCATCAAAATGAAGTTTCATTTTTAATAATAAAAACAAGTCTCAGAATCAAATAAACAAATGTAAAACATATGAATTCAAGTGGGTATAAACAAAAACATTCAAAAATATTGATAAATAGGTTCATTAAAAATGTATTGCCATACTTCAACTTCTTATATTTTTCATTATGAGCCTCTCTCACCAGTCTAATATTAACAATTTTCAAACTAAAACCAAAAAGCCACCCAATTAAATCATATAATGAATACATAAAAAAGAAAACATTTTCTGCTACTCGTGTTCGGTTAAGAAATCTTGGGAAACATGCAGGTGCCTTTTGCATTTCACTATAGATTTCAAAAACCAACAGAAAATGCCTTTCAATTTTATGTATTTCTTTAGATAGAAATTTGAGTTGTAAATAAGGATTATTTTCTAAAAATAATGATTTTATGATGAACTTTCATTTTAAGCTAATAGATTATAGTTTATAAATGATTAGCTCATGAAGTATTAAGTGACCTACTTATTGAAAACATTCCTTTTTAAGCTATTCTGTTTAATAAAAAAACAACTTCATTAATCAAAATGGTGCACATAATTTACCTTTTGCCATAATTCAAAATGCATAACTGATTTTGTTTTACTTTTAACAACGTATTAACGAAAAGTCTACAAAAATACATAACTTTCTGATGATATTGTCCTCAGATTGATCGTGCAAACAAACCTTTCATTGTAGCCCCATACCACCAACCTAAACAAAATATCTAAATTACAAAAAGTTAATACATTTTAAGAACTCAAAGGTAAGTTAGGGGTCTTATCAATAAACAAGAGTGCATGGGAGCGAATTCCAATGTGTATTGGTCGTTCTTCAAAATGCAAGAAATACTAGAATTAACCGTCCATAACATACTTAACCTTGTACACTGACTGTTAGCACAATTCTCATCTTATTACCATAATCTATGTAATTTACCAATAAATGTTAGGTTCATACACTATTCTCACCTGCCAAGTCCAGCAATCAAGCCAATGCGTCATCGTGGAGCCAACTCCACTGCATGGGGCATCTCTTCCGTCGGATGGTTGGACACTTCCGGTACCATGGATACTGAAACATTGAACCAGAGCATTAACTTTATTCAAAATGAAGTTTACATTTCTATAATAAAAAACAAGTCTCAGAATCAAATAAACAAATGTAAAACATATGAATTCAAGTGGGTTATAAACAAAAATCATTCAAAAAATATTGATAAATAGGTTCATTAAAAATGTATTGCCATTACTTCAATTTCTTTATATTTTTCACTTCATGAGCCTCCTCTTACCAGTCTATTATAACAATTTTCAAATAAAATCAAAACGCCACCCCAGTTATTATCATATAATGATATACATAAAAAGGAAGTAAACATTTCTGCTACTCGTGTTCGGTTTAAGAAATCTTGGGAAACATGCAGGTGCCTTTTGCATTTTCACTAAGATTTCAAAAACCAACAGAAAATGCCTTTCAATTTTATGTATTTCTTAAGTATAGATTTGAGTTGTAAAAAGGATTATTTTCAAAATAATTGTTTTATGATGAACATTTCATTTAAAGTTATAGATTATAGTTATAAATGATTAGCTCATGAAGTATTGATGGACCTACTTATTGAAAACATTCCTTTTTAAGCTATTCTGTTTTAAAAAAAAAAAACTTCATTAATCAAAATGGTGCACATAATTTACTTTTGCCATAATTCAAAATGCATAAACTGATTTTGTTTTAACTTTAACAACGTATTAACGAAAACGTCTACAAAAATACATAACTTTCTTGATGATATTGTCCTCAGGATCTGGTGCAAACAAACCTTTCATTGTAGCCCCATACCAAAAAACACTAACAAAATATCTAAATTACAAAAAGTTAATACATTTTAAGAACTCAAAGGTAAGTTAGGGGTCTTACAATAAACAAGAGTGCAGGGGAGCGAATTCCAATGTGTATTGGTCTGTTCTTCAAAATGCAATAAATACTAGAAATCACCGTCCATAACATACTTAACCCTTGTACACTACTGTTAGCACAATTCTCATCATTATTACCATTATCTATGTATTTACCAATAATGTTAGGTTTATACCATATCTCACCTGTCCAAGTCCAGCAATCAAGCCACTGCGTCATCGTGTGGCCAACCCACTGCAGGGGATCTCTTCCGGTCGGATGGGTGGACACTCCGGTACCATGGATACTGAACATTGAACTCAAAGCATTAACTTCATTCAAAATGAAGTTGACCTTTAAATAAAAAACAAGTCTCAGATACAAAAAACAAATGTAAAACATATGAATCACATGGTATATAAACAAAATCATTCAAAAAATTGATAAATAGGTCATTAAAAATGTATGCCATTACTTCATTTCTTATATTTTTC